>NC_064541.1:4407500-4707500 GCF_023856365.1 Brienomyrus brachyistius
TTTTTTTTTGCAAAGGACATAAAAAACAAAGCAGTCCTCCGTGGAGGAGGGGTGGTGGAGGGAATATATATATAGATGTATTGATATTTTTGTGTTTTTTTAATATTCTTTTTTTTTGCAAAGGACATAAAAAACAAAGCAGTCCTCCGTGGAGGAGGGGTGGTGGAGGGAATATATATAGATATATTGATATTTTTGTGTTTTTTTTTATGTTTTTTTTTTTTTTGCAAAGGACATAAAAAACAAAGCAGTCCTCCGTGGAGGAGGGGTGGTGGAGGGAATATATATAGATGTATTGATATTTTTGTGTTTCTTTAATATTCTTTTTTTTTGCAAAGGACATAAAAAACAAAGCAGTCCTCCGTGGAGGAGGGGTGGTGGAGGGAATATATATAGATGTATTGATATTTTTGTGTTTCTTTAATATTCTTTTTTTTTGCAAAGGACATAAAAAACAAAGCAGTCCTCCGTGGAGGAGGGGTGGTGGAGGGAATATATATTTATATAGATATATTGATATTTTTGTGTTTTTTTTATGTTGTTGTTTTTTTTCCGTAAACGACATAAAAAACAAAGCAGTCCTCCGTGGAGGAGGAGTGGTCAAGGGAATATATATAGATATATTGATATTTTTCTGTTTTTTTTTATGTTGTTTTTCTTGCAAAGGACATAAAAAACAAAGCAGTCCTCCGTGGTGGAGGGAATATATATAGATGTATTGATATTTTTGTGTTTTTTTAATATTCTTTTTTTTTGCAAAGGACATAAAAAACAAAGCAGTCCTCCGTGGAGGCGGGGTGGTGGAGGGAATATGTATAGATATATTGATATTTTTGTGTTTTTTTTTTATGTTTTTTTTGCAAAGGACATAAAAAACAAAGCAGTCCTCCGTGGAGGCGGGGTGGTGGAGGGAATATATATAGATGTATTGATATTTTTGTGTTTTTTTAATATTCTTTTTTTTTGCAAAGGACATAAAAAACAAAGCAGTCCTCCGTGGAGGAGGGGTGGTGGAGGGAATATATATTTATATAGATATATTGATATTTTTGTTTTTTTTTTTATGTTTTTTTCCGCAAAGGACATAAAAAACAAAGCAGTCCTCCGTGGAGGGGAGGGGTGGTGGAGGGAATATATATCGATATATTGATATTTTTGTGTTTTTTTTTTTTTATGTTTTTTTCCGCAAAGGACATAAAAAACAAAGCAGTCCTCCGTGGAGGAGGGGTGGTGGTGGGAATATATATAGATATACTGATATTTTTCTGTTTTTTTTTTTAGGTTTTTTTTTTTTTTTTGCAAAGGACATAAAAAACAAAGCAGTCCTCTGTGGAGGAGGGGTGGTGGAGGGAATATATATATAGATATATAGATATTTTTGTGTTTTTTTAATATTCTTTTTTTTTGCAAAGGCCATAAAAAACAAAGAAGTCCTCCGTGGAGGAGGGGTGGTGGAGGGAATATATATAGATGTATTGATATTTTTGTGTTTTTTTAATATTCTTTTTTTTGCAAAGGACATAAAAAACAAAGCAGTCCTCCGTGGAGGAGGGGTGGTGTAGGGAATATGTATAGATATATTGATATTTTTGTGTTTTTTTTTATGTTGTTTTTCTTGCAAAGGACATAAAAAAACAAAGCAGTCCTCCGTGGAGGAGGGGTGGTGGAGGGAATATATATAGATATATTGATATTTGTGTTTTTTTTTTTTTTTTTTTTTAATGTTTTTTTCCGCAAAGGACATAAAAAAACAAAGCAGTCCTCCGTGGAGGAGGGGTGGTGGAGGGAATATATATATAGATATATAGATATAGATATATTGATATTTTTGTGTTTTTTTATGTTGTTGTTTTTTTTCCGCAAAGGACCTAAAAAACAAAGCAGTCCTCCGTGGAGGAGGGGTGGTGGAGGGAATATATATATAGATATATTGATATTTGTGTGTTTTTTTTTTTAATGTTTTTTTCCGCAAAGGACATAAAAAACAAAGCAGTCCTCCGTGGAGGAGGGGTGGTGGAGGGAATATGTATAGATATATTGATATTTTTCTATTTTTTTTTATGTTGTTTTTCTTGCAAAGGACATAAAAAACAAAGCAGTCCTCCGTGGAGGAGGGGTGGTGGAGGGAATATATATAGATATATTGATATTTTTGAGTTTTTTTATGTTTTTTTCCGCAAAGGACATAAAAAACAAAGCAGTCCTCCGTGGAGGAGGGGTGGTGGTGGGAATATATAGATATATTGATATTTTTCTGTTTTTTTTATGTTTTTTTTTTTTTTTTGCAAAGGACATAAAAAACAAAGCAGTCCTCTGTGGAGGAGGGGTGGTGGAGGGAAAATATAGATATATTGATATTTTTGTGTTTTTTTATGTTGTTGTTTTTTTTCCGCAAAGGACATAAAAAACAGAGCAGTCCTCCGTGGAGGACGGGTGGTGGAGGGAATATATATATATATATATATATATATATATATATATATATATATATATATATATATATTTATATATATATATATATATATAGATATATTGATATTTTTGCATTTTTTTAATGTTTTTTTCCGCAAAGGGCATAAAAAACAAAGCAGTCCTCCGTGGAGGAGGGGTGGTGGTGGGAATATATATAGATATATTGATATTTTTGTGTTTTTTTATGTTGTTGTTTTTTTTCCGCAAAGGACCTAAAAAACAAAGCAGTCCTCCGTGGAGGAGGGGTGGTGGAGGGAATATATATATAGATATATTGATATTTGTGTGTTTTTTTTTTTAATGTTTTTTTCCGCAAAGGACATAAAAAACAAAGCAGTCCTCCGTGGAGGAGGGGTGGTGGAGGGAATATGTATAGATATATTGATATTTTTCTTTTTTTTTTTATGTTGTTTTTCTTGCAAAGGACATAAAAAACAAAGCAGTCCTCCGTGGAGGAGGGGTGGTGGAGGGAATATATATAGATATATTGATATTTTTGAGTTTTTTTATGTTTTTTTCCGCAAAGGACATAAAAAACAAAGCAGTCCTCCGTGGAGGAGGGGTGGTGGTGGGAATATATATAGATATATTGATATTTTTCTGTTTTTTTTATGTTTTTTTTTTTTTGCAAAGGACATAAAAAACAAAGCAGTCCTCTGTGGAGGAGGGGTGGTGGAGGGAAAATATAGATATATTGATATTTTTGTGTTTTTTTATGTTGTTTTTTTTTCCGCAAAGGACATAAAAAACAGAGCAGTCCTCCGTGGAGGACGGGTGGTGGAGGGAATATATATATATATATATATATATATATATATATATATAGATATATTGATATTTTTGCATTTTTTTTATGTTTTTTTCCGCAAAGGGCATAAAAAACAAAGCAGTCCTCCGTGGAGGAGGGGTGGTGGTGGGAATATATATAGATATATTGATATTTTTGTGTTTTTTTATGTTGTTTTTCTTGCAAAGGACATAAAAAACAAAGCAGTCCTCCGTGGAGGAGGGGTGGTGGAGGGAATATATATAGATATATTGATATTTTCGTGTTTTTTTATGTTGTTGTTTTTTTTCCGCAAAGGACATAAAAAACAAAGCAGTCCTCCGTGGAGGAGGGGTGGTGGAGGGAATATGTATAGATATATTGATATTTTTCTATTTTTTTTTATGTTGTTTTTCTTGCAAAGGACATAAAAAACAAAGCAGTCCTCCGTGGAGGAGGGGTGGTGGAGGGAATATATATAGATATATTGATATTTTTGAGTTTTTTTATGTTTTTTTCCGCAAAGGACATAAAAAACAAAGCAGTCCTCCGTGGAGGAGGGGTGGTGGAGGGAAAATATAGATATATTGATATTTTCGTGTTTTTTATGTTGTTTTTTTTTCCGCAAAGGACATAAAAAACAGAGCAGTCCTCCGTGGAGGACGGGTGGTGGAGGGAATATATATATATATATATATATATATATATATATATAGATATATTGATATTTTTGCATTTTTTTTATGTTTTTTTCCGCAAAGGGCATAAAAAACAAAGCAGTCCTCCGTGGAGGAGGGGTGGTGGTGGGAATATATATAGATATATTGATATTTTTGTGTTTTTTTATGTTGTTTTTCTTGCAAAGGACATAAAAAACAAAGCAGTCCTCCGTGGAGGAGGGGTGGTGGAGGGAATATATATAGATATATTGATATTTTCGTGTTTTTTTATGTTGTTGTTTTTTTTCCGCAAAGGACGTAAAAAACAAAGCAGTCCTCCTTGGAGAAGGGGTGGTGGAGGGAATATATATAGATATATTGATATTTTTGTGGGGGCGGCATGGTGGTGCAGTGGTTAGCACTGTCGCCTCACACCTCTGGGACCCGGGTTCGAGTCTCCGCCTGGGTCACATGTGTGTGGAGTTTGCATGTTCTCCCCGTGTCGTCGTGGGGTTTCCTCCGGGTACTCCGGTTTCCCCCCACAGTCCAAAAACATGCTGAGGCTAATTGGAGTTGCTGAATTGCCCGTAGGTGTGCATGTGTGAGTGAATGGTGTGTGAGTGTGCCCTGCGATGGGCTGGCCCCCCATCATGGGTTGTTCCCTGCCTCGTGCCCATTGATTCCGGGATAGGCTCCGGACCCCCCGCGACCCAATAGGATAAGCGGTTTGGAAAATGGATGGATGGATGGATGATATTTTTGTGTTTTTTCATGTTGTTTTTTTCCCGCAAAGGACATAAAAAACAAAGCAGTCTTCCGTGGAGGAGGGGTGGTGGAGGGAATATATATAGATATATTGATATTTTTGAGTTTTTTTATGTTTTTTTCCGCAAAGGACATAAAAAACAAAGCAGTCCTCCGTGGAGGAGGGGTGGTGGTGGGAATATATATAGATATATTGATATTTTTCTGTTTTTTTTATGTTTTTTTTTTTTTTTTTTGCAAAGGACATAAAAAACAAAGCAGTCCTCTGTGGAGGAGGGGTGATGGAGCGAAAATATAGATATATTGATATTTTTGTATTTTTTTATGTTGTTGTTTTTTTTCCGCAAAGGACATAAAAAACAGAGCAGTCCTCCGTGGAGGACGGGTGGTGGAGAGAATATATATATATAGATATATTGATATTTTTGTGTTTTTTTTGTGTTTTTTTTTTTTTTTTTCCGCAAAGGACATAAAAAACAAAGCAGTCCTCCGTGGAGGAGGGGTGGTGGTGGGAATATATATAGATATATTGATATTTTTCTGTTTTTTTATGTTTTTTTTTTTTTTTTTTTGCAAAGGACATAAAAAACAAAGCAGTCCTCTGTGGAGGAGGGGTGGTGGAGGGAAAATATAGATATATTGATATTTTCGTGTTTTTTATGTTGTTTTTTTCCGCAAAGGACATAAAAGACAAAGCAGTCCTCTGTGGAGGAGGGGTGGTGGAGGGAATATATATATAGATATATTGATATTTTTGCATTTTTTTTATGTTTTTTTCCGCAAAGGACATAAAAAACAAAGCAGTCCTCCGTGGAGGAGGGGTGGTGGTGGGAATATATATAGATATATTGATATTTTTCTGTTTTTTTATGTTTTTTTTTTTTTTTGCAAAGGACATAAAAAACAAAGCAGTCCTCTGTGGAGGACGGGTGGTGGAGGGAATATATATATATAGATATATTGATATTTTTCTGTTTTTTTATGTTTTTTTTTTTTTTTTTGCAAAGGACATAAAAAACAAAGCAGTCCTCTGTGGAGGAGGGGTGGTGGAGGGAAAATATAGATATATTGATATTTTCGTGTTTTTTTATGTTGTTGTTTTTTTTCGCAAAGGACATAAAAACAAAGCAGTCCTCCGTGGAGAAGGGGTGGTGGAGGGAATATATATAGGTATATTGATATTTGTGTGTTTTTTTTAGTTTTTTTCCGCAAAGGACATAAAAAACAAAGCAGTCCTCCGTGGAGGAGGGGTGGTGGAGGGAATATATATATATATATCAACCGGGGCGAGGGCGAAGCAGTCACCAGTGTGATCCCCGAGGGGTCCCATTCCAGCTCCTCCACCTCCGAAGAGGGAGGAGCCGCAATGGAGTCCTCCGGGACCACCTCGGGGACTAGGGCGACAGGAACCGGGGCACGGTCAGGAGCAGGGGCACGGTCAGGGACCGGAATGGGGTCAGGGACCGGAACAGGTTCAGCAGTGGCTGCTGCAGTGGGGGCGCCTGCCCGGGAGCTGCTGCAGGCGGTGGCTGCTGCAGTGGGGGCGCCTGCCCGGGAGCTGCAGGAGGAATAGCAGCAGGCAGTGGGGGCTGCGCAAGTGGCGATGGCTGCGCAGGCGAAGGTGGCTGTGCGGGCGAAGGTGACCACTCTGGAGCGGGATCCGCGGGCGGCTCCCTCCGCTCCCGTGCGGCAGAGGCGTCGGCTGCGCAGACGGTAGGAGCGGAGGGAGCTTCTCCGACCCGACGGCTGCAGCGAGCAGAGGAGACGGTTGCTCAAGCTGCGCAGCGGCCCGGCGTGTTCTCCGGACCGGGGAGGCAGCCCGCGAGGGATGCAGGGGCACGGTCAGGGACCGGAATGGGGTCAGGGACCGGAACAGGTTCAGCAGTGGCTGCTGCAGTGGGGGCGCCTGCCCGGGAGCTGCTGCAGGCGGTGGCTGCTGCAGTGGGGGCGCCTGCCCGGGAGCTGCAGGAGGAATAGCAGCAGGCAGTGGGGGCTGCGCAAGTGGCGATGGCTGCGCAGGCGAAGGTGGCTGTGCGGGCGAAGGTGACCACTCTGGAGCGGGATCCGCGGGCGGCTCCCTCCGTTCCCGTGCGGCCGCGGGGTCCGCCGGTGGCGGCGGCCGCACGGGAGCGGAGGGAGCCGCCCGCGGATCCCGCTCCAGAGGCGTCGGCTGCGCAGACGGTAGGAGCGGAGGGAGCTCCTCCGACCCGACGGCTGCAGCGAGCAGAGGAGACGGCTGCTCAAGCTGCGCAGCGGCCCGGCGTGTTCTCCGGACCGGGGAGGCAGCCCGCGAGGGATGCAGGGGCACGGTCAGGGACCGGAATGGGGTCAGGGACCGGAACAGGTTCAGCAGTGGCTGCTGCAGTGGGGGCGCCTGCCCGGGAGCTGCTGCAGGCGGTGGCTGCTGCAGTGGGGGCGCCTGCCCGGGAGCTGCAGGAGGAATAGCAGCAGGCAGTGTGGGCTGCGCAAGTGGCGATGGCTGCGCAGGCGAAGGTGGCTGTGCGGGCGAAGGTGACCACTCTGGAGCGGGATCCGCGGGCGGCTCCCTCCGTTCCCGTGCGGCCGCGGGGTCCGCCGGTGGCGGCGGCCGCACGGGAGCGGAGGGAGCCGCCCGCCGATCCCGCTCCAGAGGCGTCGGCTGCGCAGACGGTAGGAGCGGAGGGAGCTCCTCCGACCCGACGGCTGCAGCGAGCAGAGGAGACGGCTGCTCAAGCTGCGCAGCGGCTGCAGCGAGCAGAGGAGACGGCTGCAGCGAGCAGAGGAGACGGCTGCTCAAGCTGCGCAGCGGCCCGGCGTGTTCTCCGGACCGGGGAGGCAGCCCGCGAGGGATGCAGGGGCACGGTCAGGGACCGGAATGGGGTCAGGGACCGGAACAGGTTCAGCAGTGGCTGCTGCAGTGGGGGCGCCTGCCCGGGAGCTGCTGCAGGCGGTGGCTGCTGCAGTGGGGGCGCCTGCCCGGGAGCTGCAGGAGGAATAGCAGCAGGCAGTGGGGGCTGCGCAAGTGGCGATGGCTGCGCAGGCGAAGGTGGCTGTGCGGGCGAAGGTGACCACTCTGGAGCGGGATCCGCGGGCGGCTCCCTCCGCTCCCGTGCGGCCGCAGGGTCCGCCGGTGGCGGCGGCCGCACGGGAGCGGAGGGAGCCGCCCGCGAATCCCGCTCCAGAGGCGTCGGCTGCGCAGACGGTAGGAGCGGAGGGAGCTCCTCCGACCCGACGGCTGCAGCGAGCAGAGGAGACGGCTGCTCAAGCTGCGCAGCGGCCCGGCGTGTTCTGCGGACCGGGGAGGCAGCCCGCGAGGGATGCAGGGGCACGGTCAGGGACCGGAATGGGGTCAGGGACCGGAACAGGTTCAGCAGTGGCTGCTGCAGTGGGGGCGCCTGCCCGGGAGCTGCTGCAGGCGGTGGCTGCTGCAGTGGGGGCGCCTGCCCGGGAGCTGCAGGAGGAATAGCAGCAGGCAGTGGGGGCTGCGCAAGTGGCGATGGCTGCGCAGGCGAAGGTGGCTGTGCGGGCGAAGGTGACCACTCTGGAGCGGGATCCGCGGGCGGCTCCCTCCGCTCCCGTGCGGCCGCAGGGTCCGCCGGTGGCGGCGGCCGCACGGGAGCGGAGGGAGCCGCCCGCGAATCCCGCTCCAGAGGCGTCGGCTGCGCAGACGGTAGGAGCGGAGGGAGCTCCTCCGACCCGACGGCTGCAGCGAGCAGAGGAGACGGCTGCTCAAGCTGCGCAGCGGCCCGGCGTGTTCTCCGGACCGGGGAGGCAGCCCGCGAGGGCAGCCTGACGGTGACGGCCTGAGAGTCCTCTCTCTCGTCGGCCAGGAGGGGAACAGGGGCGAGCGTGCACGCCCTCAGAGCGATCGTCGGGGCGATCGCCTGCTTCTTCCCCTTTCTCCGTAGTCGGGTCTTGGTTGCCTCGGGAGCCGGTGTCACCTCCGCGAAGACCGACGGCGGAAGGACAGTCCCTGGCTCTAGCGGCATGACCCACCGCTCAGTCCGGAGCGTGGCTAGCTGCTGGAAGTTTTCGCGCACCTCCTCCGCGAGGTGTGCGTCCGTCTCGAGGGACAGCTGGTCCAAGATGTCCCAGTTCCGGCTCACGAGGGTCCATGTTGGGGAATCCTCCCGGATGCCGGGCTGGGAGATCCAAAAGAGCACCTGGTCTACGTAGTTGAGGTAGTCCCTCTCAGCTACGGAAGATGCTTTCTTCTCTGGGTCTGTCATTCTGTCACGGGCGTGCAGGACGGAAGATTGCTCAGGGAGCGCGAGCGATCCAAAAACAGGTAGGCAGGCAGGAATCGGGGCAAACGAGGGTTTAATCGAAACAGGCATGGACAAACACCGGGTAACATCAATGACAGACAACGGATTAGTGTACAACAGAGACTTAAATACAGGGAACTAATCAGAAAAGAAAAAGACATGACTGGGCACAATCAGGGAATCACACGTGGGTAATTAGGGGGCGTGGCACACACGAGGAGCGGACGGAGCAGGCGTCACATTGTGTTTATTAGTATAATTTATAATTGATGTATAATAGGACAATAAGTGGCTGAGCCTCTGCCATCGGGAATGGAGGGGGGGTGCGAGTATGATGTCACGCGCATTGTTCGGAAACTTCTCAGTGTCGTGGGCCTCAAAGTCAAGAAGGCGCCATTAAGGAGAATGGGGCCCATCTGATGAGCTCTGTGATGTTCCTGTGCGGCAGATGGTCAGTGTGATGGCTCCAGCCACACAGTAAGACCTGGGGTTTGTATTTGTGTATGGTTTCTGCATTATAGCTAAGACCTATGAATTATTGTATTGTCTTTGGGATTAGGTGTAGTGTATGTGGGTATATATTTTGATATTGTAGGGTTGTGTGTGTAGTGATTGTTTAATCTTTTGGGTTGTAATTACTTTGCTTGTGGGGGATGGTCTTATTCAGTATAAAGGTGTGGCTTAAAGGACAACCCCTGGAATTGGCGCGAACCATGTGCTGCCATGGCAAGAGGGGGAATTGGGGGTTTAGTTCTGTTTTGCATTGGTTAGTTATATGTAGTGCTCATTTGGTTTATCCCTTTTGTGTGTGAATTGGTTTGGCCAAACCGGTATATATGTTCCCTCATGTTTCCTTATTGAGAAGGTCAGTTTTGCTTCAGTTACTGTTTTGCTTTGTAATGTTATGTTTCGTTGACCTCTTTTATGGGCCCAATAATTAAGGTTTTGAGTTTGTTATTGTTTGTATTTTGGGGGTCAATAAAGCCCTATTTCTTTAAGTTCCTGTGTTTTGTCGCCTTACTGCTTGGTCCCTCACATCAGCCACAGCTGCAGTGGGGTTTCAGTGTCCAGCAGAAAGGTCGGCAGTATTTAGTCTGACTAGACGGTAGGTTTGCCTGCTATGGTGCTGTGTGGGTGTATGACGGCTATGCCTGATGGTGTCCATGTGGCTCGTGTGAGGTGAACCATGTTTCATGCTTCTGAACCATGTTCAAGTGCACTGGCCTAGTGCCCTTGTGTATTGCACTTGTGTGTTAAAAATGAAATAAGCTTAAAAACTAGCTTAAACTATTTAAAATATACATGTCTATATGTTCAAGTGAAGGGAACTTGTGTAGGAAAAATATATTGAACACCCTTAATATGATATTTATCCCAGATAAATCCCAGTTGTTTTTGTTTTAACGTCCTTAGTTTGTATTTTATTTAATTGATTTATTTTTCCCCAAGTAATACGATGCATTTAGATTTAATCAGTATTATTTTGCTTTGGAATCGGAAGTTACAAAATCACCAGGTAAGTTTATTTTAGGTGTTGTAACTCATAAACAGATAGAGATGATAAGGCTTAAGATTAATTAGAAATTATTTATTGTCTATTTTTGTTAATCACAGGATCCCTCGTGGACCAAGACTTCGAGGACATTTTGTACAATTCATCTGTACAACTTTAACTGCTTCTGCAGTCTTTTTCTCCCCACACCCTCTGTTTCTCCCCTTTCTTTCTGTCTTCACTCCAGAACAAATCCTCAGGCATCTCCATCCTGCAGTTCCTAGGAAAAGCTTCCTGCCACTCATCCTTGGAGCAGCGGCCCAATCTCAGGATCTCATACGTCACCATTCATCACAGTCACAGCAGCTGAGGACGTCTGGAGAAAAGGAGAAACCCTGATATGCAGCCTACATTTTGTAAACTTGCTAAATAAATTATTCTTCCATTACCATTTTATTGTTTTAAATTTCATTATTTGTATTTACATTTAATATGGATTAAGGCAATTCCAGAATCAGTAATGGTATGTTTTTAGCTCTGATTTCATGTGTTCAATCTGCTTCAGTGGAGGACTAAAGATATAAATGATTTTCATTACATGAATAAATGTAAAGTTGTGTAAGTTAGGCCAGTACATAGTTCAAGGAACCAGTATGAGCAGCAATCACCAAAATACCCTCTGAATACTGCCAATAGCCACCACTACCTTAACAGATTCAGATCCCAAATGCCAATTAACATCAGCCATCTTTATGATCCAGTGTTTAGTATCAGGTTATACTTTAGTAATATTTTGATATCTAATAGCAACACAAAACATATGCAATGCTGGCAGCAGCTTTAGTGAAATAATTGCAGTTTTTACCCAGTACACAAGCTGGATATCAGAGAGGACGTAAGAATTTCATGCTGATCATTTAAACAAATAATTGACACACTTGCTTTTGCTTTTTATGCCAATATCAATTTAATTGTTGATCATACGTGTATGTTCTCAGAAAGAGAAGTATTTAGAGAGAACAAAATCCACTAGATTGATAAATGAAATGAATCTGTGGAAAATGTGTCCTCTTCAGTGCTATAACTATAGCAGGGATCTCAGTTGTGTTTCACCTGTTCCATGCAAGGTGTCTGAGGAGGAATGGAGAGCAGAGAGTGGCCTGTGTTCCTCCAGCTAGATGAGGCTGCTGGCTTTCTCCCATTAATGTGACTCCTACATGTATTGCAAAGCATTCAGAGCATCCTTAGTGCTGGAGGTTGAAGTTAGCAAAAATACTTTCCTCCAAGTGTTCATTTGATGAATTGTGTAACCCACTACCTACAGTGGGCTAAGTATCTGGGCCTGAGATCAGAAGGTTGTCGGTTTGAGTCTACAGTCCTGGTCCCATTTCTCTTCACCATATACACTGCGGACTTCTCACACAACTCAACCAACTGCAAAAATTCTCAGATGACTGTGCGATAGTTGGCTGATGGGGATGACAAGGAGTACAGAGAAACGACCCAGGACTTTGTGGAATGGTGCCAACTGAAGTACCTCCAGATTAACGCTGGAAAGACCAAAGAACTGGTAGTGGACTTTCTCAGGCACGAACATCCTCCACCCACACCAATGAACATCCAGGGGATGGACTTTCAGATTATTGTTCAGATGAACACCCAGATACATATAGGAGTCAACAATCTGGACTGGACCCACAATACAAACAGTGTTTACAATAAAGGTCAGAACAGGTTGAATCTGCTACGCAGACTGAGGTCCTTTGGAGTGCAGGGGCCTTTTATGATTCTGTGGTGGCACCAGCCATCTTCTGTGCTGTGGTCTGTTGGGGCAGAAGCATTTCTACTGGGATCACCAGCCATGCCCAGTTATCACCCCCTAAGGCCCACAAAGAGGAAAGCATGGTTGATATTAGTATGCATGGTCAGATTGCCCCCTGGTGGTTGCTGGCGAGTTTGCAGCCAGCCATAGCATCATGCAACAGATATGGTGGGAAGAAGTAGACACAGTTCAAACTGTAAAAAACAGAAGGAGTTGCCAGGAGGTTGTGCTGCTTGTGAGGATGGACTCCACAGCTCACCTGTTTGCAGGGTCTGTAGGTAACATCCAGGCCTTCCTCAGACACCTAAGGGAGTAAAGGTGCTGTTGCACTTTCTTCATAGCAGCTGCAGCGTGCTGTGCCACTTAAGGCCAGCGGTGAGGGAGACTCTGAGCAGTTTAATGCTGCTGACACTCATGCAGGTTCCCTAATAATATAAATGGGAGCGTGATCCACCTCCTGCTTACAGAAGCTAATGACTAGTTCCTTAGTGTCACTGACATTCAGAGAGTGTTTCTTGCCCTGACACCACTCTGGCAGGCACCTTACCTCCTCCATGTAGGCCCATTGATAAATCTTGTGGACTGTTGGTATTTCACCAACTATTTCCAATGATGGGTGGCACAGCGGTTTACAGCTAAAAGGTTCTGGGTTTAAAATCATTTGCTCTGTGTATGTGTGTCATTTATTGGTTTTAATTAAAGTTAGTTCCCTGTAAGAAGCAGAGAGACTAGGGATGTCCTGGGTTTAGGTGAAGTCCATGGACAAGCCCATTGATAACCTGCAAACTGCTAAGTGACATTACTGTGCCACGTTCCATTTGAACTCGTAACTCGGAAATTCGAGCTTCTAGTCAGAAACAGAACGCCCCTTGAAGCTGGAATTCTGACTTGTGAAGAGGAATCTGTACAACCTCAACGTGAGAATTCAGGATGGCTGCGCCCTTTATGGAGTTAAAGCTGAAGTTTTGTACTGTTTTTAGCACTCACATATTATTTGTGGCTTATTAAATCCGTCGTACACACAGTACTGTCCAACCACTGTCTGTGGACGTGCTGCTACGGTGTTATTATGCGCTAAATACCACATAACATGTTTTCAGAAACTGAAATTGCTAATAATGGCTAACAATGAACCTAGCTAGAACTGGGGGATGACAGAAAGCAAGATTCCTAGCTTAGTCAGATAATCTGTCGGATTTAATGTCGTCTGGGCTAAATGTCAGTGAACAAAGATAAAAGCCATTTAAACTGGGGTAAATTAAATCTGACACGTTATCTGGCTAAGCAAGAAATCTTGCTTTTTGAAATAGCCCCCTGGTTTTGCTAAATAGCTTTCTGACTTGCTGTACTGGGACGTGATTAACTCATGTGTCACGTCATTCCTAGTTTCAAGTTCTAACCTTTGAGGTTAACGTATCACAGCATTAGTTACCATACAGTAACAGCAGCAGGATGGGTGGGGTTAGCTGATCTCCCAGATTGAAAGGGATTCTGGGGACTCAGGGGACAGTGTCGCCCTGAGGGACTGAGGGCCACGTCAGAGGGGACCTGATGTAGAGGGGCCCTGTAACGGAGTGTGAGCAGAATGATAGACCATTGCACAGAACTCGTCAAAAAAACTTTTTCTTTATTACTTTCCTTTTACGCTACCGGCAGGACAAAATGCAGCACAATCCCATACATCCTCTCACGGTAGAGGTAGCCCCTCCCCACTGAGCCACGCAGGACCTCTTTAAAATGCTAGGCAATACCATTAATCACTTCACAATCAATCACTATCAAACACAAGCCTTTGCTATTTTAAACATTTTCCCTGCACTGTATACCCTCCGCCGGGTTCGAGTCTCCACCTGGGTCACGTGTGTGGAGTTTGCATGTTCTCCCCATGTCGTCGTGGGGTTCCCTCCGGGTACTCTGATTTTCCCCCACAGTCCAAAAACATGCTGAGGCTAATTGGACTTGCTAAATTGCCCGTAGGAGTGCATGTGTGAGTAAATGGTGTGTAAGTGTGCCCTGCGATGGGCTGGCCCCCCATCCTGGGTCGTTCCCTGCCTCGTGCCCGTTGCTTCCGGGATAGGCTTCGGACCCCCAGCGACCCAGTAGGATAAGCGGTTTGGAAAATGGATGGATGGATGGATGTATACTGTACCCTCCAAAATCAATGTATTATAGCATAAAACATCAGGTAACATGACGTGAATTCAATAACAAAAGTACCATACGACCCCCCTGCTCCAATGAGGTCTCCCACTGAAAAGCGTGACCCGAGCACAGAACACTTTCGTACTACCTGGGCTCTGGTTTCCTGGAACACCCCGGAAGACTAACCCCATTAACTTGCCACAAACATCAACAAAGTAAGTTATAACAAACCGAAGCATGCCAGTATCCACCTGGGCTCGGGTCCTTTGACAAGTGACTGGACCCTCCCATGCTCACCAGAGGAATATACAAAACTCCATCAATCACCAATAACCATATTCCACTTGGCAACCTGAAATATGACAGCAATACTGGCCATTTTTCTGTTTAACCACATACAGAGATTTCAAGTGCAAAATAAGTAAACAATAAACCTATCAACCCGGGTCTGTGTTCTACTTGATTGCATGGAACGGGCAGGTCCAGTTACACCTGCTCACGCCTGTATTGAGGTACGGTGTTTACTAGATAGTTGCAACATAGCAGAGGTACAAAAAGATTTGGTAACTTGGTAACGAGTACGGATCACGTGCAGCAGCCTTGTGGAGTTTCTGTTGGTATCTGTTATCCTCCCACAGTCCAAAACATGGAGCTAAGGAAAGCGGATAATCGTCACTCATGCTCAATGTTACATCACTTTGGATCTGGTCATTGTGCACTTGAACATTTGAAGAAAGCTGGATAACCACCACAGTGTGGTTCTTTCAGGTCAAATCTATACCTGACTCCAATTATCTCATTTCCAAGAGGTCCTTATCCAAGGGGTTCATATATTTTTTCCCACCATGACCTTGATTCTTTAACCCCATGTTGGATAAACAGTATATCAATGTGGAATAAGTGTGTCATCTGTTAATTAACACTGTATTTATTGTATTACTGTATTCACAATGAAGATCACTAGAGTTTTGGGATAGCAAGATGCAGTGTAATATTTGGATTAGCAAGGCTCCCCACCCCCCCGTACAGGATAAGCAGTAATGGAGGACGGCTCCACACTGTTCCAAAGAAATGGCGCTCCAGCTCCCTGCAGGACTGCAGACCAGCTGCTCTCACTTCACGCCTCCAGGCTTGTGGGTGTGGTTCCCACTCCTGGTTCTGCATGTACAGCTTGCATGTTCTCCCCGTGTCCCCGTAACAGTCTTAGACTAACAAAAGTCTAAAAGGAGACAGAGATTCATTCTCAGTATAACTTCTCTCTCCTACCAGTTTGACTTCTACATAATTTCTCTTTCCATGCATTTTCATATACTGTGTCCTATTCAGGATTGTGGGAGACTGGAGTCTGTAAGATGCCCAGCATGGGGTGCCAACCCATTCCGGGGCACACTCATAGTGACAGTCACACTCATAGTGACAGTCACACTCATAGCGACAGTCACACTCATAGTGACAGTCAAACTCATAGCGACAGTCACACTCATAGTGACAGTCACACTCACAGTCATACTTTTGGGCGAGCTGGTAACTTCAATTCACCTTTTTTGGGCCGTGGAGGGAAACCGGAGTATCTGAACGGCCAGTAGGCAGAGGAGGCGGAGGCATTTAAATACCTGGGCACAGTTATGGAAGCCTGCATGTCATTCCCCCAACATGCTGACCTTATGTTTAAAATGGCCCAACAGCTCCTGCACCTTCCACACAGGCTTATGAGTTTTAATTTTGGTCATTTATTGGTTCTGTTCTCACCATTAATCTGACATGCTGGTAAATCTCTCTTAGTGTTAAACTCAAATCAAATGTTTCTCAGGTTGTTAATCAGGTCAGATAACAGAGGCAG
This sequence comes from Brienomyrus brachyistius, assembly GCF_023856365.1. Classification (NCBI taxonomy): domain Eukaryota; kingdom Metazoa; phylum Chordata; class Actinopteri; order Osteoglossiformes; family Mormyridae; genus Brienomyrus; species Brienomyrus brachyistius. The sequence goes on from NC_064541.1 coordinate 4,423,706, forward strand.
CTCAGCTTTCACTGCCTGAGTTGTTCTGTCTTGATCAGTTCCTAGGAAAGACACCCTTATGATACAGGACTCACTGCAGGACCCATAAGAACATAAGAACTATACAAACGAGAGGAGGCCATTCGGCCCATCAATCTTATCTAACTCTGATTTAAAGGAACCCAAGGATTCAGCTTGCACTACGTTATCAGGAAGACTATTCCATACTCTGACTACGCGCTGTGTAAAGAAGTGCTTCCTTAAATCCAGTTTGAAATGTTCTCCCGCTAATTTCCACCTATGGCCACGAGTTCGTGTATTTGAACTAATGCTGAAGTAACTATTTGGTTGAACAGCATCCAAACCTGTTAGAATCTTATATACCTGGATCATGTCCCCCCTCAGTCTCCTTTGCTTGAGACTGAACAGATTTAGCTCAAGTAACCTTTCCTCATATGACATTCCTCTAAGACCAGGAATCATTTTTGTGGCCCTACGCTGCACCTTCTAAGGCCACAATGTCCTTTTTAAGATATGGTGACCAAACCTGCACACAATATTCTAGGTGAGGTCTTACCAAGGAATTGTATAATCTTAGCATTACCTCCCTTGACTTATACTCCACACACCTGGAGATATACCCCAACATCCTATTGGCCTTTTTTATTGCTTCCCCACACTGGCGAGAATGGGACATGGAAGCATCAACATACACACCAAGGTCTTTTTCATGATCAGCTACCTTTATTTCAGTGGGACCCATAAAATACCTGTACTTTATATTTCTGCTCCCTACATGGAGTACCTTACATTTGTCTACGTTAAATTTCATCTGCCAGGTATCGGCCCAGTCACTAATTAAATCAAGATCCCGCTGTAGCTGCTGAGCCACTAATTCAGTATCTGCTACACCACCCACCTTGGTGTCATCTGCAAATTTCACCAGTTTACTGTATATATTGGTATCTATATCATTTATGTAAATTAGAAACAATAGTGGTCCTAAAATCAAACCCTGCGGTACCCCACTATGGACACAGGCCCGCTGTGACATTGTGCCTCTTATAACTACTCGCTGTTTCCTATCTGTTAACCAGTTATCAATCCAGGTCGCTACGGTACCTAAAATACCAGTCGCTTTGAGTTTAGGTAGGAGCCTCTTGTGGGGGACAACATCAAAAGCCTTTTGGAAATCTAAGTAGATGACATCATAGGCCTTCTTATCATCAACTTCCTGAGTAGCTTCCTCAAAAAACTCCAACAGATTCGTTAAACAGGATCGGCCTCTCCTAAATCCATGCTGGCTATCCCGCAAAATGTTATTGGAGTCCAGGTAATCTACCATTTTCTCTTTGATTATAGCCTCCATAACTTTACCAGTTACAAGTTAGACTGATTGGCCTATAATTTGACAAATTACTTCTATCCCCTTTTTTGAAAATGGGCGTTATGTTGGCATGCTTCCAATCAGAAGGTACCACACCTTCAGATAAGGATTTTTGAAACAGTAAAGTTAACGGTCGGCAAATAATATCCCTCATCTCTTTTAACACTATAGGTAAGATGCCATCAGGGCCCTGTGATTTATTTATTTTGAGCTTAGCTAGGCTTTGCAAAACATCTGCTTCAGTTATATATATATTAGCTATAGACAATGCTGGATAGGTAATAACTGGTAAATTACTAAGGTCCTCAACAGTGAATAACCGTGCAAAACTATCATTGAACTCATTTACTATATCAATGTCGTTTACTATTATAAGACCCTTACTATCCTGCAGATTAGTAATTTCAGGTTTTAGAGCTCTTTTAGAATTAAAATACTGGAAGAAACTTTTAACCAGTTTAAACCAGTTCATCCTTAGCTTCCAATGCAATCATCCTTTCGACATTTCTTTTAGCTCGTCTAATATAATTTTTTAACTCAGCCTGTAGACTTATGTAAGTTTTATGTGTGAAAAATGGCAACAAAACCATGTGCAGGTTTGGCATGAAATATCAGGCAAAACATCAACACAAGCAGATGGCTTCCATATTAAAAGAATGGGAGCAGAAGCAGCTGTGGGCAGCAGAGGGCGATCCGCTCAGAGCCCCGAGCTTCATGGGAGGAGAGCAGGGTGTGTGTGTCTGTGTGTATGGGAGTGTGTATGTGAATGTGTGTGTGTGTACGGGTTTGTATTTACCGCATTTGTGAGGAACAAATATCTATGAACCTGTTACTTTTTAGCTCATGAGAACATGAGAACGTGTGTCGCAGTAATTAGACACAACTGTGATAATTTGTAGGCTTTTGGAGACAAAAATGTCTGTGTTTGTGTCACCAGAGGGATAAATTTCCCTGTTTGAATGTGTGTCACCGTCTGTAAGTGTATCACAGATGTGAGAGAAATGCTTGTGCATATTGGCTGTAAACCCTCATGCATTTCAGTCTCTGTAAGTGTTTCGTTCCGGCTGCTGTCAGACGCAGCATAAACGGACTCAGAACCGGGATGGTTGGATTGTCAGGGGTGATTTATTAACAAAGAGCACAAACAGGAGAGAACAGAACAGAAAACAGAAAGCAGATTGTTATACAGTGAGATTAGGACTATGAGCAATAAAAATGATGTGGTAGTTATGGGTGATTTTAATCTACCAGGAATGCAGTGGGACATTGTCACTGGCTCTTCAGAAAATGAACTGGAGATGGTGGAATTAGTACAGGATTGTTTTTTTACTCAGTTTGTTAACACCCCTACCAGGGGAGATGCCATTCTTGATCTTGTTCTCTCTAATAACCAGGACAGGATTGGTAAATTAGACGTTTTAGAACCACTTGACAGTAGCGATCATAACATGGTCAAATTTGAGGTTAAGTTTAGTGTTCGAAGAGCTAAGTCCAAATCAAAAATATATAATGTTAGGAAGGCTGACTTTAAGTGTATGAGACTAAAACTAGAAACTGTGAACTGGATGGAGTTAAATAACAAAACTGTTGAAGAGGCCTGGGAATTTTTTAAAAGCACATTATTGCAAGTGCAAAAGGACTTCATACCTGTTTCCAGCAAGAATAAATCTAGGAAATTGCAACCTAGGTGGTTTACTAGGGAAATAAAGCATAAAGTAAGGAGGAAAAGGGCCTTGTTCCAGCAATGGAAAATAACTGATGATGACAGAATTAAGCAGGAATATCTAAGTCTACAGGCTGAGTTAAAAAATGATATTAGACGAGCTAAAAGAAATGTCGAAAGGATGGTTGCATTGGAAGCTAAGGATGACGTTAAAAGTTTCTTCCAGTATTTTAACTCTAAAAGAGCTCTAAAACCTGAAATTACTAATCTGCAGGATAGTAAGGGTCTTATAATAGTAAACGACATTGATATAGTAAATGAGTTCAATGATAGTTTTGCACGGTTATTCACTGTTGAGGACCTTAGTAATTTACCAGTTATTACCTATCCAGCATTGTCTATAGCTAATATATATATAACTGAAGCAGATGTTTTGCAAAGCCTAGCTAAGCTCAAAATAAATAAATCACAGGGCCCTGATGGCATCTTACCTATAGTGTTAAAAGAGATGAGGGATATTATTTGCCGACCCTTAACTTTACTGTTTCAAAAATCCTTATCTGAAGGTGTGGTACCTTCTGATTGGAAGCACGCCTTCATAACGCCTATTTTCAAAAAAGGGGATAGAAGTAATTTGTCTAACTATAGGCCAATCAGTCTAACTTGTATAACTGGTAAAGTTATGGAGGCTATAATCAAAGAGAAAATGGTAGATTACCTGCAACTCCAATAACATTTTGCGGGATAGCCAGCATGGATTTAGGAGAGGTAGATCCTGTTTAACAAATCTGTTGGAGTTTTTTGAGGAAGCTACTCAGGAAGTTGATGATAAGAAGGCCTATGATGTCATCTATTTAGATTTCCAAAAGGCTTTTGATGTTGTCCCCCACAAGAGGCTCCTACTTAAACTCAAAGCGACAGGTATTTTAGGTACCGTAGCAACCTGGATTGATAACTGGTTAACAGATAGGAGACAGCGAGTAGTTATAAGAGGCACAATGTCACAGTGGGCTTGCGTTCATAGTGGGGTACCGCAGGGTTCGATTTTAGGACCACTATTGTTCCTAATTTACATAAATGATATGGATACCAATATATACAGCAAACTGGTGAAATTTGCAGATGACACCAAGGTGGGTGGTGTAGCAGATACTGAATTAGTGGCTCAGCAGCTACAGCGGGATCTTGATTTAATTAGTGACTGGGCCGATACCTGGCAGATGAAATTTAACGTAGACAAATGTAAGGTACTCCATGTAGGGAGCAGAAATATAAAGTACAGGTATTTTATGGGTCCCACTGAAATAAAGGTAGCTGATCATGAAAAAGACCTTGGTGTGTATGTTGATGCTTCCATGTCCCATTCTCGCCAGTGTGGGGAAGCAATAAAAAAGGCCAATAGGATGTTGGGGTATATCTCCAGGTGTGTGGAGTTTAAGTCAAGGGAGGTAATGCTAAGATTATACAATTCCTTGGTGAGACCTCACCTAGAATATTGTGTGCAGGTTTGGTCACCATATCTTAAAAAGGACATTGTGGCCTTAGAAAAGGTGCAGCGTAGGGCCACAAAAATGATTCCTGGTCTTAGAGGAATGTCATACGAGGAAAGGTTACTTGAGCTAAATCTGTTCAGTCTCAAGCAAAGGAGACTGAGGGGGGACATGATCCAGGTATATAAGATTCTAACAGGTTTGGATGCTGTTCAACCAAATAGTTACTTCAGCATTAGTTTAAATACACGAACTCGTGGCCATAGGTGGAAATTAGCGGGAGAACATTTCAAGCTGGATTTAAGGAAGCACTTCTTTACACAGCGTGTAGTCAGAGTATGGAATAGCCTTCCTGATAATGTAGTGCAAGCTGAATCCTTGGGTTCCTTTAAATCAGAGCTAGATAAGATTTTAACGACTCTGAGCTATTAGTTTAGTTCTCCCCAAGCGAGCTTGATGGGCCGAATGGCCTCCTCTCGTTTGTATAGTTCTTATGTTCTTATGTTCTTATGTTCCAGTTTCTACAAGTAATTCAGTGTCAACTGATTGATCACTCTCTGTGTGCAAGGAAACAGTGCATGTAAGACATTGTTTCTGTTTCATTTGCAAAGACGTATCAGTGCTTAAGACTGTTAACTCAGGCACAGTAACTTCTTGTACATTGCAGGTGGGAGCTGAACTATGACAGACTCTTGCAAAATGTCCAAATTCACCACACTGTCTGCATTTTGACTGTTTAGCTGGACATTTAGGGTAATTTGCTAAGTGAGATGTAGTGCCACAATGGAAGCATGTTTTTGCATCCATTTTTCTTTGTGAGTCATGTGATGGCATCTAATGAGGAGCTGTGGACTTATGTGGTACAGATTTCTGACGCCACTGCAGTTTTGTTCCTTCACGTGAGCCAGTATGCACCACTTTAACTGTAGTTTCAGTCCGCTCCATAGCTTTAGCCTCTGCTACTGCAGACTCAATTTGTCCCGTGATAGTAATCGCTTTTTGCAGAGTGAGGTCCGTTTCCAATAGCAGACGTTCCCGTATACGTGAAGTGCATGTCTTCTCTACAATTTGATCCCTAATCATATCATCCGCAAGTGCGCCAAAGTCACAGTTCACAAGCAGCTCACGCAGTGCAGCCAAATCCTGCATGATAGGTTCACCGAGTTGGCGAAATTTATTTCTCTCAGCAACCACGTTTACTTTTTGCACAAAAAATGCTCGCTGAGCAGTCAGCGCAGTCTCATATTTGTCATCAGACACTGTAAGTGTGTAAAAGATCCTCTGCCCCTCTTTACCTAAGCAATGAATTAGCAAAGCACGCTTTCTCTTCTCCGGAATTTCCACTTCAGACAACGCCGTCACGTAGTTATCAAACATACGAATCCATGAATTAAAGTATTAACATTATTAACATTTTATCTGTTGTGCTGTTTGTTGTGTGATTGACCTATTTTATTGCTAAGGTTACTAATTTTATGTGTTTTAGGAATGTGTATGACAGTGTTTTAGCCCGACCCCTGTGCAGAGGTCGGAAGTCTGCGGGTGTGTTCCTTTTTGAAGGTCTTAACTTTTTAATGGCATGCATATAAGGTAACATTTTAATTGTTTTATTGGCCATGTAATTAGATTTTTATGGTGTATAATTGTATTTGTTGGTGGAATTGCTCTTTTGCCTGTTTTAAGGGTAATAGTTCTGCAGGTAGTTCTATTTGTTAAATGTTATCCTTAAAATTCTTATTGTACTGGGTTGGCATTGATTTGCATGGTGTTTCAGCCTTTCAGATTGTGATTATGTGTTAATGTAAGTAGTACAAGCATAATATTATTTAAAAAATTGGCGGGGTGCAGTTTGCGGGTATCGCTTCTCGGCCTTTTGGCTAAGATCAAGTGTAGTATCTGTTCTTATCAGTTTAATATCTGATACGTCCCCCATGGAGGGGACCACATATTAAACGGATTTTTGGAACAGGGAGCCGAAAGTGGGGCTTGCCCCGTCCGCTCCACGCATCGACCCGGTATTGCAGTGTTTCTGGGAACGGTGGTTACGCACTTTGTATAACGAAGTTGGGAGCCATGTTGTTATCAATGGCTTCCTGAGTGACTTGGTGCCCCAGCTGAGTGGAGTGAGGCAGGGATGTCCCCTCTCCCCCCTCCTCTACGTGCTCTATATAGAGCCACTGGCGTGCGCCATTCGCGCCCACCCCGGGGTCGATGGCCTTCTCATCCCAGGAAGTCAGGGGACAACTGTTAAACTGACCCAGTATGCAGACGACACCACACTTTTCGTCTGCTCGGATCAGTCTCTCGGTCATACCTTGAGCCTCGTTTATGCGTTTGGTAGGGCCTCTGGCGCGACGCTCAACCTCAGTAAGTCGGTGGCCAAGTATTTCGGCAGCTGGAAGGCGAGGGAGGACGTCGCAGGCGGTCTCACCCTCTGTGACGGACCTCTCAAAGTGTTGGAGATCAACATCCTTTCGGATGGTGCCGCCCGGTTGAACTGGGAGGAGCAGTTGGCCATCGCCAGGCGAAAGATCGGACTGTGGAAGTCTAGGTCCCTGTCCTTCCAAGGTAAGGTTTTATCCTTAAAAGTGGATATTCTTCCCACCCTGCTCTACCTTGCACATGTGTACCCTTTACTCCACTTCATGCGGCGATGCCTGATGAGGGATGTTTTTAACCTCGTCTGAGGGGTCAGGTATGAGTACGTGCGTAGGGAAGTGATGTATCTCGGAAAGGACAGTGGGGGGAGGGACGTTATTGACTTTCCTATCAAGCTTGTGTGATAGAAAATTCTTGATTATGCTAATCAGTAATCAATAATGGAATATAGATGATTATGCAAAATGCATTACCTAATCAGTAATTAACAATTAAGTTTATAATGGTGTTGTTGATTTAAGCATAGTGGTTGAAACAATGTAATTTACTTGTCATTAATTGAATGTATCAAACAATAATGCAAATCTGCTTAAGTAAGAGATTTCTATTTTCTATAGAGGAACTAACATGTTTGCCAAGTATTGCTTGTTCAGCAAGAGGCCCAGGTCAAAACAAAGGCATGATCTGAGAAGTAAGCTGTTGCAGAAAATATTATAAAATGAATGCATGGTATTGGATAATATAAAATGTAGAAGAAGAGGACAACGAGTCCTACTGTAGAATAATATAGCAAAAGGAAAAGTCCCAAATAGATAGACTTGTTCTAAGCTGATAGGTGAACCTTGAAAAAGTAGAAGAAACTGGCATCTCCAGATGGCCAAACTTTCCTTGAACTGCCTGGACCTTGAAAGGCAGAAGTAACTGGAATGTCCAGAAATCCGACTTGTTCTTGATTTGTCAGATGACTGTCGCATTTTAGGCCGTAAAAGATGTATGCATTTGTTGCTCGGAGAGCAGAACACGAGACGCATGATTGCTGAGTGTCTGATCCCTTTGAGCTCATCGAATAATAAAGTTCTGTCAAACACTTAAACATCGAACTTCTAGAAATTTCTTCCACAATAGGAACGGCTAAGATATGATAGAATAGGATAAGGTAGGATAGGAATGGCTAAGGTAAGATAGAATGGGATAAGGAAGGATTGGAACGGCTAAGATACGATAGAATTGGATAAGGTAGGATAGAAACGGCTAAGATAAGACAGATTATAACATGGTAGGATAAGAATAGCTAAGATATGATGGAATAAGCTGGTTTGTCAGACAAAATAGGATAAGGTAGGACAGGAATGGGTGAAGTAAGGGGTAGAATTCCTATTCATGAACTTTAGACCATAAAACCTGGCACCTCAGAACAAAGCCAGGTGAGTAGCAGAAAAACAGCCCAAAGAGAGACAGAGAACATCAGCCCAGGAGAAAAGAAGCCCTCCTGAAGCCTGCCAGCGAAGGCCCAGCTGGACAGAGAATTGCAACCAAGACAAAGCTTCACAAGGAGAGAGAATCAAAGGGGCTCCACTCCAACAACTGCTGCAAACGCCGCACCTCCCTGAGTGCCATCACCCCTCAGCTCATCAGCCTCTGCAACCAACTGCCAAGACCCCCCCCACTCTGCAAACAAGTAAATCAGCTTCCTTTCATTCTAACAACCTAAGCTGTTCTGTTAACCTGCTATATGACTTTAGGGTCGTGTTCCCACAAACTGTGCTTGCTTTGCAGAACAGTATTTCCCTTTTAAGGTTACTCATTTAAATCTGGTCAATACATTTCCATAATTACATTGTTTGTTTCTATTCCGTTATTTCGTGTTTGTTGTTTGTGTTGTGTAATGTCTGTCTTATGTTATTTGTAGTGTTAGCTAGGAATAAATGCATGTCTTTTACACAACTTCTGCCTCCGTTCATTGAATGCTCACAATAGTCCCTGCCTATGTGCGATCTGGCTACTAAGCTCTGAAACCTCAAATCCGCCTGAAATGTCACGAGACTCTCTCTCCACGACCATGAGGGGAGCTTCGCTACCGATTGTTTACGTTACCTGGTGATGCAGCTCACTGGACGAGCCTTCTAACCCAGGTTACTAAGTGATACTGGTTATTAGTAAATCCCATTTAAGTCGCACACTAACAGACTCATATCTTCAGGGAAGCATGGCAAGACAGCATGAGACAATGGGTTTTCTAGTTGCATTTTACAAATGCAATACTACTTAGATACTATATAGATATTGTATATAGTGTATAGTGCTGTATATCGTATTGTGCTGTACAATATAGATGTATTGAAATAGATTCGACTGTACTCATATTTAAACCCTTCTGCTCATACACACATATACAGCAAATTTGCCAGTGTTAAATTAACACTACATGGTGTTTATATAATTCTCACCAAACCAGTGTTGTTGTATATTGTTAAATTGTATTAGCTGTTATAGTGTTCAGTTGACACCATAGACTGTTAGATCACTGCAACTCCACCTCTTCCCAGATTCCAAGCCCATATAAATGGCACACAGGTGCATAATGGGTGGCCCCTATCTGCCCCATTTTAATGTGCACACAAGAACTCATATGCGGAACATAAGAGCCGCCCCGATTTACCAACCATCATGAGAAAGACTCTGACCAAAAAGGCTCCCTCAGCCTTTTCTTATTGTGTATCAAAGTCTTTATGGCTCAGTGCTGATTGTTTTTGAAAACCAAAGATCTGTGTGTTAATTAGTTAAGCGGCACCTTGCTTTTCATGGCTTTTTATTGCGTAAGGTTTTTATGTTAGTCTTTTGTTAGAAAAAAATCTGTACTTGTATCTGTTTTAATTGTAGGTGTGGTGTATTTGTTGATCTAAGTCGATTTTGGTCACCCATTCTGACCTTGGTTGATGGGTTTTATATGTGGAAACATGGTACAAGAGTTGCGACACCTTTGCTATGCAGCTCCTGGTACCACCCACTTCCCTGTAATGATGCTGGATGTTTATTTGCATACCATGGTATGGTACAGCCTTTCAACAGATTTGTCTTTTTTTAATCCACCATGATGGTGTTCAATAAAGCAAGTATAAGAAATATTAGTAAAGTTTGTACTGCAGTTATTGGAATTACTTTTGCTGGGGTCTGCTTTGGTAGGCCAGTGAGTGATTGATGCTCTCTGTAGACGTTTCCTAGAGCTGGAGAGAAATGCCATGAAAAGGAAAATGCTAATGGATGATAAATCTGAGTGAAACCATCTCCCAGGAAAAATGTCAGTATTGTATGTACTTGCCACATTGAACCTATCACACCTATACCTATCAGTGTAGTACCTATCATAGGTACTATACTATTCAGACCACCTGGCACACATTAATTCAAGCATAGGAAAAGGTCTAGATTCATAACATTAAAATGTGGTAGAGACTAATATCCATGACATACCATCCTAAAACATGGTATGTTCTAAAATTTAAACCCAATAAAAATCTGAATATTAACTGAGCAAAATAATTTGATTTGTTCTTCTATCCAAAGTTGTGGTCTTTAGGGACTATCTGCTTTAGGGAAAATGCACTCTTGTAGCCACTAGGGGAGCCCTTACCTTCTCTGAGCCCTGCTAATAATTATGTTATGTATTCTAACAAGCTTTATAATCTGTGTTAATAAGCATTACTTTTACACTAACACTCCTGCTGAGAGACTAATTTGATTACCAGTCTTGGCCTTATCATTAGGAACACATTTAGAGAATTTGCGGAGTGCTGTTTCACAGTGGATTCTCCCTGGTTTTCCCCAAGAACGGTACCATACATTTTATTCACTTGCATACTACAGATGATTGCAAGAAAGCTTAATTACTTTACTCTTATACAAGTACAAGGAAATTGTTTAATACATGCTTAAAAAGGAAATGAATAATTACATTTTTAAAACATTCATTCTCTAACCCAATCCCAACTTCATTACACAAGTAAGGCAAGAGTCAAGAAGAAGCATGTATTCAGCTACCAAAACACAGTGTGCTGATCTTCAGAAAAATCAAAGTTAACATTATGTAAAGTTTACATACCAAGAGACCTTATTGCTCAGAGTCTTTTTCATGATGGTGGGTTAATCAAACACAGTACTTGGCTGCCCCAGACATAAGCCACCCATTATGCACCTGTGTGTCACTTATATGGGCTTGGATTCTAGGAAAAGGTGGAGTTTCAGTGATCTAACACTCTATAGTGTCAAATGAACACTATAAGAGCTAATAAAATTTAACACTAAACAACAACACTCATTGCACTCTATAAAGTGTTAAATGTAATGCTGATTCGGTGAGAATTATAAAAACAGTATGCAGTGTTAATTTAACACTGGCAAATCTGCTGTGAACCCAAAGCAAAAGCTCACACAGAACTTTCGCACTAGCCACAAGTGGCTACCACACACTCTCACACGCCCCCGTCCACCCCCAGCAGTCACTCCGACATACTGAGGGAAAGAGTGTTAATTGGAAGAGTGAAAACAGTGAAAGAGACAAAGACAGAATGTTTGACTTGTCATGTTAGATTTAGCAAAGCCTAGCCCGTGTCAGTAACCAAGTAACCCTACCTTATCAATTACACAGCTGTGTCAATGACGTTTTTTAAGACTTATGTTTGATTAGAAGTGTAATCCACCAATCAGAGATATACATGCATGCACCAATCAGAAAGCTGCACTTCTGCTTGCCTTCAGTTACACATACATCACGTATGCAATCTAACAAACCATAGCCACTCCTATGCATTAAACATGAGGCTTTATCCTTCTTCACTCTGATGTACCAAATGAAATACAGGAGAGACTTCATACTAATCTTTAGAAAATAATCTGAATAACCTATCAAGTCAAGAGCTTTAGGATGAATGATCTAAATAAAAAAGGTAAAAGTGAAAGATTTTGCCTGACTTTCTCCAGCCTTGTCTGAAACTTCATCTTTATCTTACAGAGGTGTTAGATACCGTTATATCATTAAGGAAGGTTTACTGTCGATCACTTGAGATTACAGTCTTCATGTGCATCTTTTTATTCATACCTCTTATAAAGTATAATCAGTTACGCACTTGTATGTAGGAAGCTGAAGTACAGCCTTGCAACATTCATTACAAGTTCATTACACTTATATGACCATAACATTTTTCCCCCCATCATATTAATGTGGATTTGGATAAAAATGTCTTCCTTTTAAATATATATTAATGTATATTTCAGTTAACCAAATGTCAGCCTCACTGTAGGTAACAAAGGAGAGACATTTTATACCCTCACAGACCAACAGGTTCAACATGTGACAACTACACAGTAATGACTGGCTAAGATGTTTCTGTGACTAATATAAACTCACCTTGCGTAGGGCAAGTACAGCAGTACGCATAGGATGTCAGGACTCACACTGAAATTCCCTACATTTGGATATATTATGTAACTCATGGTTTTGTAGGAATGTTGATACACACATATACAAAGATATATATGAATTTGGATTTGGGTCTGGCTGCAACTGGAGAGGCTTGTAGTACATATTCTGCAAAATTTTTACAATGGTTGTTGCAAATATTATGTACAAACTGTGACAGAGACTTGAATGCAAACATGGGTTTTGTTGGGAAAATATCAGTTCATGAAATACATTACTGAGGAAACTGCGGTTTCTTTTACTCCTATTTAATACTATTAAGCACAGACATAACAAGGAAAAGAAACCTATTTATAATGATTTATACAGCAGACAATAACTACACATACAAATATAGCACAGAAAAGTCCAATAATACTATCGGACAAAATGGTCATGGAAATGTAACAGAGAGCGGTGAGCTGGAGACCAGAGTCTTGACCTTGAGGAGTGAAACATAATATTTAATTTCTCTGCTGTGCCGCAAACCTTATAGATACACTACTTGTCAAAAAGAAAAGAACTTACTTCCTCACACATTTCTAAAAGGATGTTTTTGTCAAATCCCTCCAGCTCACTGAGAAATAACACATCAAAAGCACATATTGCCTAAATAAAGATATAACATAGACATATAATACACTGGGCGACATTTAAAAATGTTTTGTTAGGTGATTTAACAAGAACAAGTGCATGTTCTACAGTTTTTCCTGTAGTTTTAGAATATGGCTTCTAATTTGCCGCCACACGTTTGATTTTGTCACAATTTACAATTAAAGTTCAACATAAATTACACTAACGACATCAAATTTGGTGAATAATGTCAAATGACATTTTTCAAACACCCTTCATAAACAAACTTTTTCGTATATTTAGTTTTGCTCCAGTACGTCTGCTTTTTCGACGTAACTTTATTTCATATACAATGCATTGTATTCCTAATAATGTCATATAAAATCACCAGTAACCTGTCATAGACTCTTTTTTTTGTGCAAACTAGTCAGCAGGGTTTACAGGCAGCTTGCAGTTATGTAAACTTACAGCTATGCTGCTGCAGGTCCACTGACGCCGACCTTTGTATGCAGAACTGTGTTCCGCCTTCTGGTACTGAGTGACAGTCCAACAACTCAAGGTGGTCTATCTCACAATTATCATGCCCCGCTTGTCCGCTCCTCCTGTGTGCCACGCCCCCTCGTTAACCTCGTATGGAATCCCGATGTCATTAGCTGTTTACACTTATTTTCATTAGTCCTATGTATTTAACTCCACATCAAAGTGTTTCCCCAGTCCTGTCATTGAAGTCGCTACCTGTATTGCCCCGTGTTCCTAGGTGTTTTCCCCAATAAATCCCTTCTTTCCCGATTCTCCGGCTTCCTGCTCCTGCTTCCCCGATCCGTGACTTGACCACAATCAACATGAACACACCACAGTCCACAGAACCAACCTGCTGAGGAACATCCTGCAAAATACAATATAATAGTAACGAAGACATTTGTTACATTTCTGATACAAATGTAACAGCAGAAATGCTGAAATCTCCTTCACCATGTTGTTCAAGTGTTTTCCAGTGTCCTGGGCTTATTCGGTCTGTCAGTTTGCTACAAGTAGAAAGTTGGAATTGTCAGGGACAACATAACTACAGCTTTTTATGTGAACGGGATTAAAACTCTATGTAGGAATGAATGGACACACAGAAGACCTTTTGTCACATTTGTAAGTGTTTCACTGTTGCGCCATGTCTGGTTACACAGGGCGTATGACAGTCTCTGCCCCAACTGTCGGCAGGAATGAACGAAGAAAATTATGATTAAAATATTAAAAAGCACCAAACAATACGACTTAAATATATAATTTATTGTACAATATAGGCCTACTATACATACGGTCAGGGGCGCATGGCGCATTCCCCGTACACGCACGGCAATTCCTTGTTAGCAGCGTAAATGCGTATTTGTTTTATGTGCATTCACGTAACGAAAAAAATTGCTGTGCATGTTAACATTTATGTGTCTAATTTGTACTTCGTTCTGGAGATGAAGGCTAGAATGCACAGTGATTCTTTGTCATAACAGTGCGAATGCACATAACATAAATACGCATTTGCGCTGCTACAAGACATTGCAACGCGAATGCAAATAAAATAAATACGCATTTGCGCTGTTACAAGACATTTCTCATACCAGTTATGTGTCCCTGCATATGATCTGATGGCCTGAGTCTCGCGCCAGATGCGTCAGAGTTCAACGATGCCTCATTGCAGATTGCAATACGGCCAGGTCATGGACCCCGCCACGGCCAGCCCGAGCGACTCAAGTGTTGCTAATTTTCACGGCGCACGACGATGCAGAAATACGTAGAAGAAATAGTCAACGAATCAGATCTGAGACAGTGTAATTTCTGACCAATCAGAAATGAGTAGGCCACACTGCCCGTGGGCCTGGCCCTCTTGCATCCTGTAATGAAGCACTCTTTGCTAGACTTGCTAAAGCTAAACTTTAGCGGTGCACCCTTACCCTACCTCCAACCTTGGATAAGGTGAGATGCTTTTATTGTCACTGTGAAAATACAATGAGATGTCATTTGGAGCAAGCCTGTAGACGCCATAGTAAGCATAAAACTACAGACTAACACTTACAGAGTATAAATACAGATAAAATACATTAAAAAGCTAAAGATACATACACCAAAAATAAAAAAGAATAAAAATAAAGAGTAAGTTTGGTGCTGGAAGTAAAGGAACCAGTAGTACATTGTTAGATATTACACAACAAAAGCGTAGCATTGAAAATCTCCAGGCCGCTGTTTCTGCATGCACTGCCATTTTGGTTTTTGACTCTGTTTACGTTGGAGTGGATGAGTCAGATGGCTGAGGATAGATTACAACACTGCCATCAAGCAGTCAGTGGTTTAAACGCCGACAGAAAATGAAAAAGTCTGACAAATTTTTGAGCTTATTAGCTGTGAATTTTGTAAAACAGCAGAGGCGGTTGGCTGGAGATGCACTAATGATCGGCTTGCAGGTAGTAGAACAATGACCAGCTGAGTCTTTCCTCAGTGTTTCTACTTTAAATAGCAAAGGGTATCATAAAACACTTTAGAGTACTTGGTGCTTCACTCATTCTTCTATCTTGGTGCCATGTTTCACCATCTCTTTCAGTATCATCAACATCAGTGAAAAGGTGTCTGGGATGATGACCTTAGAAGCAGAGTTTCAAAGAAGAGCTGAGTAAAGGGGGGCAAAACATCCCCCTTTGAAAACCTCTGAACACTAGGGGATAAGAGCCTTAATGAAGGAAAGATCAGCAATTTCCTGTGAAGCACTTAAACAAGTCAGTTAAACTTGGCATAAGAAAAGACAGACAACATAGCAGAGAATGGTTTAGATCCATCGACCTCTGGGTTATGGGCCCAGCACGCTTCCTCTGCGCCACTCTGCTGCACAGTTGGGGTTGGGTGAGTTTTTTCTTAGTGTGTCCACTTTAAAGAGAGACCCCCCCTAGTTTGCATACTAGTGCTGGCAGGTCTGTGTGGTCACTGTTTTCATTCAGTTTAAAGCTAAACTAACACCATATCTCACTTCTGCTGCCCTATGTATCAGCTAGAGGTGGGCAGCAGCAATTTCCATCTATGTAACTGCTCTGCACAATAGACACATGAAATGACTGACTGTCTCTCCCCTAAATGCAGATTCAGTACGTCCACTACATGGAAATTTCTTAAATTGGCAAAAAGAAAACAAAATGTACCATTTTAAGTTTCTGGTACTGTGACATAATACTGATATCAGCGCATTTAACAACGTTACACATGACAGGCTAAACTATTCCTTCTAAGCTAGGTATCCTAAACTCAGTACGTCCAAACAAAAGCAAAAACAGAAATACTGTCACAGGTCCAGGGCGGATTGAGAGCGACAGCGTGGCATGGAGCAAGCAGAAACAGAGAGTGGACGACTCACTCAGGGATTCAAAGGAGGAAAGGGGAAAAACACTAGAGACACTAATAAAACAAAAGCAGACCACGAGGGGTCAAAAACAAGACAAGGAACAACAGTAATCAAATAAGAAATCGGTCGGTGGGTCACAAGCTTTTTTTTTTTGTTTTTCCCTCCACCACCCCCCCTCTGCGGAGGACCACTTTATTTCTATTTATTTTTTTATTTTTATTTATTTCCTCAAGAGAGGGAGAGGGAGAGAGAGGAGGAAAGAAGGATGAAAACGGAGAAGGGAAATAGAGAGGGAGGGAGGAAAAAGAGGAAAGAAAAAAAAACAGATAATCTGCTTCAATACCTGCTGATGAGAGAAAACTGTAACCAACATCTGTTCGAATCACAATGGACATGTTAAGAAGCCGATTACGACAGAGTGTGTCTGTGAGTACCAGTTTGTACACCTGTGTGTGTGAGTGCACCGGTGTTCAAAAGGTTTCTCCATGGAAATGTCTAGTAGTGTGTGTGGGGAGCCACAGCCCCATCCCTCAGGACATGAAGCAGACACAGAGGAGGCCCGGACCCCAGACATCCAGAGGCCCCCCAAGGGCATGGGAGCCCTCGGAGGACCACCGCAGGGAGAATATCAACCCTCACCCAGAAAAGGGCAGAGGAGAGCTCCGGAGGGAGGCCATCCAGCAGCCACAGTGCAGGAGCCCTAGTGGGACGTGGCGGCGAGCCCGTAGGCTCCGCCGGCGGCCGGCCCCACCAGGGCAGACCGGGCCCCGGGCCCAGAGATCCAAGGGCCCCCCCACCCCCAGCAAGGGCCCAACAAAGCCAGGAGGGCCAGACCCCGCCAGGCAACCGCCAAGGGTGAGCCAGCACCCACCCGAGCATCCAGCCCCGGACGTTGAGAACCACCACTAGAGGCCGGGGGCTCCATCCACTGGCAGGGAGTGTGGCGGGGGGGAACAGAGCCCGAGATGTTATTTCAGGTGGAGTCTAGGACCCAACCTGACACGTGTGTATAGACAAACAGGCACACACATATACAAGCATACGTTCCCACCCTCATGCAGACATAAACAAATATTTACACATTCACCCAACATTTAGACACACAGAAATGAACGCTGTACACATACTCTCACTCCCCATATATACTCTACGTGGACCCCTATTTTTCCTCTGGCGAGGAGACCAGAAGATCACCCCGGACCCCGCAGTAGCCGAGAAGCCCACCAGCCCAGACCCCGACCAGACGGCCAGCTCTTCCTCTCAGCCCCCAGCCCCAAATGGCGAACAGGGAACGGGGGTGTGAAAAGACCCCATGCCCCCCTTCGCCCGCTCAGATGTGGTGTTGGTGTGTGTTGTTCTAAAGTGCTTTTAAAACAGGTGAAGGGCATGGCGCTAACCACCCCCTGCCGACCAACAGCTGGTGTTAGCTCGGCCTCTCCCCAGAGCCCTCAATGTCTATGTGTGATTAAAATTGAGATGTGGGCCCCGGCACCAGAGGTAAGGCTGAATGAACAGACCGCCCTCTGGATGCCATTCTGTGTGGCTGCACACGACATCTGCTCCTAACGGGACAGTGTGAAACAATGAAGCGGAGCGGCAGTGATATTTCATATTGCGTCACCCAGGTTCGTTTGATATGGGCATTTTAACGCTACTGTTTCGATGAGTGATTAGGTCATGCTGACGTTTCTCTGCGGTCCCTCACAAGCTTTGGGTCACGTAGACTTCTGCGTCACATGGAAAATGTTGTACTGACACATTTTGAAGGTTGAATCCTTATAATAGTAATGGGTGGAGTGGGGTTCCTGTCACCCCCAATTTGAGCTGAATTAACTCCCTGTAATGCAGCTTCGCCCCCAAAAGCATGTGATTGGTCAAATGAGGTCTGCAAACTGCTCATAATGGCTGCACTGTTAATGATTCATAATAATGATGCAGCTAATACGCTTCATCATGGCCATGTGGTTTCGGCTGATGTCAGAACATAAAGCCCCTCCCACTGGAGTAGTCAGGAAAGATGAAAACCTAAAGACTCAGATTTAGGAGCACAGGAGTGAGGGTGGGATAGGAGCTGCCGCAGCAGAATTGGCATCTCACCGGAACGGCTTTTTCCGGAAGCTGGGCGCTCTCCTCCAGATGCTTGCTTCTCACATGGCTGCTGTCTGTGCACACTGAACAATCCATGTGGCAATTTGCTCAGACTTTTTATTTTCATCCAAGACTGTGTTACAGAATCCTATTTTAAAAACAGATTTTAAAAGCAATTGTCAACTGTTGCAGCTGCAAAAATTCCTAAAACAAATGTGCCATGTCTTTTATAGTATCAGTAAAGAATGCAAATTCTTTATGATTCACTCTCTGATATGCTTAGTTACTTCTGGAAGTGCCGAGAGACTCCCTGTGTGGGCTGCTGGTCTGTTTTAGGGTTCATCCATGTGGATATCGATTCAGTTCTATAGATTACCTATTACAAAGCACACAAGCACAGCCAACAACAATCCTGGGCTCCATGAATTTACTTATTTATGGAGGTCAGGTGACAAAGAGAAGAAGTTGCAGAAGCCCTCAAGTGCACAAGACAAATCTAGCTGAGCTTCTTCATGAGATTTTTAGTGAGAACGAACTCCAGGCTGTACCCTTCAAGTCCTAGTCCTACACCTCCTTCAAACTGGCCAAACCCCAGTGTAGCTCCTCCTTCAAACTGGCCAAACCCCAGTGTAGCTCCTCCTTCAAACTGGCCAAACCCCAGTGTAGCTCCTCCTTCAAACTGGACAAGCCCCACTGTAGCTCCTCCTTCAAACTGGTCAAACCCCAGTGTTGCTCCCCCTTCAAACTGGCCAAACCCCAGTGTAGCTCCTCTTTCAAACTGGTCAAACCTCAGTGTAGCTCCTCCTTCAAACTGGTCAAACCCCAGTGTTGCTCCCCCTTCAAACTGGCCAAACCCCAGTGTAGCTCCTCTTTCAAACTGGTCAAACCCCAGTATAGCTCCTCCTTCAAACTGGTCAAACCCCAGTGTTGCTCCCCCTTCAAACTGGCCAAACCCCAGTGTAGCTCCTCTTTCAAACTGGTCAAACCCCAGTGTTGCTCCCCCTTCAAACTGGCCAAACCCCAGTGTAGCTCCTCTTTCAAACTGGTCAAACCCCAGTGTAGCTCCCCCTTCAAACTGGACAAACCCCAGTGTAGCTCCTCCTTCAAACTGGTCAAACCCCAGTGTAGCTCTTCATTCAAACTGGCCAAATCCCAGTACAGCACCTCTTTCAAAGTAACCAAAGTAACCACAGTACAGCACCCCGGCTCTGTTTGTGAAAAATTGTGGTGTGTCCGCATTTCTGCAGTCAGTGTACCGTTCTAGCTTTGCTGTATCTGGTTTAAATAAAAATGTAAATGAAACGGTCTTGAGCCTTTCGGATGCGGCTCTGAAGGGATCTGAGCTGCCATGTTTGTTCCTGTTGCTGCACAGCATGTTTCAGAAGCCAGAAAATTTGTTTCTGTAACACTGTGACATTTGTTTCATGGTCGTGACAGGTCCTTCTCCCGGATTTAATCACAGGAGCCTGGCTGTAAATCACCCCGCAAAATCCTTTTGTCGGGCTTGTTTTAGGGCTCAGCTACACCCCATGTCCCTTCAAGGCTGTCCTGTAACTCGGTCTATTCGGTTAACAGAAATGTTCAGGACACCATGTCCTAAAATGTAATAAGCTGCTTCTATTGTGCTCCCCGGCAAATGTTTGGCTTATTACCAAGGTTCGGGAAAGTTCCTCTTCGGAAAAAACATCATTAAAATAACTCTCAGTAAAGCTGAAAGTAGACAAACTGGTGGTATTATGGTAAATGAGTTAACCGAAGCTGGAAACAAAGGCAATGTAAAAATGGCAGGTGATAGATTTTTAGCTTTTCAAAGCCGTGTGGAAAGAACATTTAACATTTAACATTTTATCTCTGCTGTACACCGACTCCACGCTCTGTCTCCATGCCTACCTAACCTCTGACACCAGCATTTCTCTCAGGGCATTTCGATGTTTTGTTGACCAAAGTGGGAATATTTTGAGGGTGCTAGAATAGTGGTGGCTGATTTTCTGCTTATTTACGTGACTGTGGAGGCCATACGGTCGAGTCAATTTCAGACCACATCATTAACACATCATTGATGTGTTAACAAACATAGTTAGGACTGATGACTCAACTTTGAAGACAAGTTCATCAAATTCTGACAGATCTTTTTACTTCTAGGCTACTGGTAGTGTCATGCCCTGCTCGTAGGCTCCTCCTGTGTGCCACGCCCCCTGCTTACCCACGTGTGTTTCCCGGATTGTACCCAGCTGTGTCTGCTTATTTTCAATCAGTCCTGTGTATTTCAGTCCGTGTCTTACCCGAGTCCTTTGTCCGTCATTGATGTCTGTTGCCGTCCAGTGTTCCCTGCCCCGGATATCCCTATAATAAACCCCGTTCGTCCCGAATCCTTCCTGCCTGCTTCCTGATTCCCCGCTTGTCCTCACGATCGCCGCTCTGCCCGCGATTTCCCGTGACAGAATGACGGACCCAAAGAAGACGCGGAGACGGAGGAGAGTCCCGCAGGAGACGATCCGTCTCGGCGCCTGCTCGCTCTCCAGGCTTTGGCTCCCGACGGAGGACGAGAGGGAAGTACCCGCCCTACCTCCAGCCCGGGGGCTGACCACACGTGACCCCGATCCCGTGTGGAAGTACTGGCTCTCCAGTGAGGACGAGGACGAGGAGCCCTTCCTCTACCCTTACCCGGAGCCGGAAGCCTTTCTTCCGGCGTCCGTTTTTACGGACGTCGCGCCGCCTCCCACCACCGCCAGGCGCCAGCGAGGGAGACGGAGGAGACCGGCGATCGCCAGTACGGAGGACCTCCCTCCGTTACTGCCGGCGGACCCCGCTCCCGTGCGGCCGCCGCTGCCTGCGCAGCCGCCTTCGCTGCCGCCGCTGCCTGCGCAGCCGCCATTGCCGGCGGACCCCGCTCCCGTGGAGCCGCCATTGCTGGCGGACCCCGCTCCCGTGGAGCCGCCATTGCCGGCGGACCCCGCTCCCGTGCAGCCGCCATTGCCGGCGGACCCCGCTTCCGTGCAGCCGCCGCTGCCTGCGCAGCCCCCTTCGCCTGCTGCAGCTCCCGGGCAGGCGCCCCCACTGCAGCCACCTGCAGCTCCCGGGCCGGCACCCCCACTGCAGCCAGCTCCAAGTCCTGACCGCACTCCAAGTCCTGACCGCGCTCCAAGTCCTGACCGCGCTCCTCTCCCTTCTCCCCCTGTGACTGTTTCTCCCTCGCCCCGGCGAACTCGACCCCGACCTGGGGTCATGTCTGTGTCCCGTAAAGGGAGGGGACACAGACGCAGGGCTGGGGTCCCGCCCGCCCTGCCCCCTGGCTCGCCCTGCCTCGCCTGCGCTGGGGCTCGCTTGGCGCCCGCGGGTCCTGGCCCTCCGGGTCGGCTGTCGCCTGCGGGTCCCTCTCCGGTGCCTCGTCGCCCTGCCTCGCTCCCCCCTCCGGTGCCTGGTCGGTCGCCGGGGGGCTCCCCGACGGCGGCTCCTCGGTTGCCTGCGGGGCCCCCACCTTCGGCCCGTCGGAGGACGTCGCCGCCTGCGGCGGCTCCCCCCCTCGCCTTGCCTTCGCCCTGGCCCCTTCCAGCTCCCTCGTCCCCTTCCCCGGTGCTCCCTCCTGCTCCCTCCCTGGCCCCTCCACGGGTCCCTCGCCCTGTCTCCTCAGCCCCTTCTCGGTCCCCTCCGGCTCCGGCCTCTCGGCCGTCTGCAGCCCCTCCGGCTGCCGCCCGTCGCCCGCTGGGGCTCCCACGGGCTCCCCTTTGTTCCCCCACCTTCTCTCCCTTCTCTCCTGCCCTGATCCCTCCTTCGTTTGCTTCCCCTTTCTTGGTCCCGCCTGTCTCTGCTCCCCCTCGCTTTGTTCCTCCCGTCTCTGCTCCTTGTCCTTCTCTGTTCCCTTCGTTCACTCCTGGTCCTTCTGTTCCTCCTGTTCCCGCTGTGTCCCCTTTCCTGGTTTGTCTTTCTGCCTTCCCGACCCTCTGTCAGGTCCTGTCTCATGTCCTGTCGCTTGCCCTGTTTTGTGCCTCGGTCCTGTTTCCCGTCTCTCGTTGATGGTTCTGTTTTTTTTGCTCCAGGTCCCGGTTCCTGTGTCCCGTCTGTCGCCTCCTCCCTGGCGCGCCCGGTGAAGCGCGGTTTTGGGGGGGGGTTCTGTCATGCCCTGATCATAGGCTCCTCCTGTGTGCCACGCCCCCTGCTTACCCACGTGTGTTTCCCGGATTGTACCCAGCTGTGTCTGCTTATTTTCAATTAGTCCTGTGTATTTCAGTCCGTGTCTTACCCGAGTCCTTTGTCCGTCATTGATGTCTGTTGCCGTCCAGTGTTCCCTGCCCCGGATATCCCTATAATAAACCCCGTTCGTCCCGAATCCTGCCTGCCTGCTTCCTGATTCCCCGCTTGTCCTCACGATTGCCGCTCTGCCCGCGATTTCCCGTGACAGGTAGCATAAGGAAAGTGCATTTCTATAGTTACCTATCCACGGTGATATGACTTTCAGACTAAGGTCTTTACAGCACGCATTGGGACAGGGCACCGAATCTTAATGGGGTTCTCCTCGTCTAATGAGCTGTGGCTAAGATCACATCTTTCTGCAGGCAGGATTATCTCCTTAGGTTATTCGGTTTTGGAGCAAATGATGTGGCCTTGAGCAATAACAGTATGCTGGCTTTAGACAGCTCCTATTGACTTACCATTCCATCAAGGAAAGGGGACAGAGGGTCATTACACACTCAGGTAGGTAATAGGGTTTTTCAGAAGCTTTACACATTTCTTGGAATTATACGACAATTTCGAAAGACTATGAAGTCGAGAAGCTGACGAATTGCTGGAAGATGTTCTGATATTCAGTTGAAAAGGCAGCGAACATGGGTCACTGAATCCTTCTATGCAGCCCAGTGACTGTTACATACTGGATAAAAGGGGAACATTGCCAGTTGTTCCAGGTTTTCTTTTGTTTGCTATCATATTGCACCTAGAATTTTGCTGCTGTAGGTTTCTGTAATGTAGGAAGGCCAGTTTAACCAAAGAACCAGCCGCCAGGTGATGGGTCACAGCAAGGAGGGTTATGGGGTTGGGTGTCAGTGTTTGGGTACATTTAATGGAGGTGAGATAGGAATATAACAATGAAAAGATACAAACATCAGGATTTTACAGGGCATATTTAGGGATTTGCAATCAAACTTTCCAGCATTTTACAAAAATACCCAGAGGATGACATTCAGCGCCAGTACTGGCAGCAAACAGCCATTCAGCCCCAGTGTCCTGCCTTCCGAGTCAGACGGCCATGTTTATCATTTTTGTTACTGATTCGTGGTAGCAGGAATGATGTTCGCTTGTGTGTGTGTCACCCAGTCATGGTTTGCCTTCATTACTGTGTCCCCTGCAAACTTTTTCTGTGCTGTAATTTCCTGCAGTGATAGACTGCTATTCCTGTTAGACCTGTGCTTTTAAGTTCCCCTTGGAAACAGCCATCAGCTTACAATGAATGTGCTATGATGATGTGGACTGCTGGGTCACTTTCTGAGCTGAAATAGCCAGGATGGGGGCAAACTTTCTCAAGGAAAGTTCCTGCAGGGATGGCTGACTGAGCTCCAGTGGATCAGGAAGGGCTCACAAGCTGGGCTTTAATCCCCTGGTGAAGCTGGTGGCGGATGTGATCTTGGCATGGCGAGCCAGAGTTGGAGTGACAGTGGGCCCTATGCCTGCCAAATTTCCTTTTTATATCCCACCACTTCTGCAAAGAAGTCTGACATCACTAAGAATCGCAGATGACCTTGGCGTGCAAACGTGGCTCTCACCATGCTTAAAACTGCAGGCCTGCTCTTTGTTGAATAAAACATGTGAGTCATCTCTTCGACTCTCTCCTGTTCCATCTTCATTTTAGAGAATGCTGCCACAACACCTAATGGTGAAACACGCAAATTGGTGAGATGAATAAAAAGTTCTGGAAGAAAACACCTGGGATTGGGTTTGATATTATTCTGAAAACTTGACATTTTCAAAATACACAGTAGCAGTTCTAACTAATTATAGTTTTTGGTAACACTTTATTTGAGGGGGCACAAATAACATAGTATTATGCTATTACTCATGTATTAATTAACCACAATATACATCACAGTTACACAAGGATCTCGTGTTTGTTCATCATTAATGAATAAGACAAGTGAAATACTGATCTGATGTTTGCATCATTAATATATCGTAAGGCATCTCAAGCTGTTACTATATTTGTTACTGTGTTTGTTCTGTAACCCTTTGTGAGCTACTGAAGGAATTACTGAAAGTCAAATGCACAATATATGCTCATCTGTTCATCATAAAAAATCACGATGCATCATTTATCTCAAGTAGTGACTATATTTGTCCATGATTTGTACTTCAGTAGTAACTGACTGACTTCTAAGTAATTTGTGGCCCCCAAGTAAAGTGGGCTGACTGTCTTTGGGGAGGTGGCCATAACCTTACAAGAGTGTCATATTCCATTCCTGTTGGGTTTGGAAAATGGATGGATGGATATGTGTTTTTAAATTACAAAGATTATTTTATTTAAAAATAGTATTTAGCACGATCCTCCGCATCAGGAGGAGCCAGATGAGGTGGCTTGGGCATCTGATCCGGATGCCTCCGGGACGCCTCCCTGGGGAGGTGTTCCGGGCATGTCCCACTCGGAGGAGGCCCCGGGGAAGACCCAGGACACGCTGGAGAGACTATGTCTCCCGGCTAGCCTGGGAACGCCTCGGGGTCCCCCCAGAGGAGCTAGAAGAAGTGGCTGGGGAGAGGGAAGTCTGGGCTTCCCTGCTGAGACTGCTGTCCCCGCGACCCGGATAAGCGGATGATAATGGATGGATGGATGGATGGATTTAGCACGATTTGGTTTATTACAGTTTAATAATAGTTTGTAATTATGATGTCATGACCCGGCTCGTCGGCTCCTCGTGTGTGCCACGCCCCCTGATTACCCGCGTGTGCGTCCCTGATTGTTTCCAGCCTTGTCTGATTACTTTGCTTAGTCTTGTCCTGTTTTAAGTCCTGGTCTTGCCTGTTACCCTTGTCCGTCATTGTGGATGATTGTTAGTCCCTGTCTGATGCTTCCTAGTCCCCGTTACTTTAATAAAACCCCGTTATTCCCCGTACCTGGTTTCCCTTGCCTGTTTCCCGCACGATCACTGTCTCCAGTATTTCCGGATCGTGACATATGACATGTTATAATGTATTTTTAAATTATTATAATCGTATTTTTAAATAATTTGTACTTAAGAAAATAGTCTGTGGTACATTGGGCGGAGCTTAAATTTGGATGTCATTGTTATTATGAATTATGACGTCATAAGCGGGAGGGGGAGTGTATACCTTATTCTGATTGGTCGAGGGGTTATCTCCATATACCATACATTGCCGATAGGGGGTCATATGGTTTGGGTGATAAGGGTTGCTGTTAAACTTTAATAGAATAAAAATACATTACATGTACTTATTTGTGTTATTTTTAATTACGTTTTTAAGGAATAATAAAACATATGGCAGGATGAATGCAAGCTAGCGCATACACGTCCAGCGGGGTCCGTCTGGCCGCAGGCATGGGCTGTTAGGAGTAGGCACAAGCGCCACGGCGTATTTTAAAAGAATGTGGGGATCTGAACGGGCTGGTAGGAGTAGTTGTATGGCACTGGTAATTACACTATATTGGCAACCACTTGGGCCAGGTCATATGACCTACCAGGAAGTTATAAAAGGCTGCCAAGATGGAATCTCGTTCTCTTGCTGCTGTGTTTTACAACTGGACATGGGGTGGGTTCTTCTTCCCTGTGGGTAAGGAAAGGAGGAGAGGGTTTGTTTGAGAACTTGAATGTTTGTTTAATTTAAATTTTACCAGGGTGACTGCTAGCAGCATGTAACTCTTCATGGAGGACGCGGAGGTGACTGTTTGGAATTTTATCATTTGACGTGATCCCCTACGGGCTGCTGGACTACAGACACTGAGGCTCTGGTAACTTGGGTTATACTGTGGGATTTAAAAGGGTCTATGTTTCTTTGTTGATTGTTTCTTTGTACCTGTAGCATTGGAACGCTTCCTCTTGGTGTTGCTGTGCTGCGAGGGCATTAAGCATTCCTGCAAAGGACCAGACCAGCCACTGTTTTAGGTTTATTTGATAGGCTTGTAAGTTGTAAGTGTAACTTTAGTATTGTATTTTGGGCGGTGGCCATCGGCCACTACCCTCCCCTTATGTTTGTACATGGGATCTTTCTGTACAAGGCCGGATCCGCACAGGCTTTCGCTCTCTGCTGTTGGGGTGCCACACTGAGGGGACACTGTACTGTTGTGTGTAGTGCTTGTCGTGTTGCATGCTGTGTGGTTTTGCTCTTTTCTTTGTCACCAGGGGCCTCCTGAGCTGAGAGCTGCGCATGCCGATCTGACCTTACTATCTGGAGGATAGTCAGCCACCCCCCCCCAGCAACCTTTATTTGTCTAATTGATTTTAGATATTTGTAATAAAGTGGATTGGGTTTTATTTTCACATGCCTCTTTGTTATTGTCCCTTTTGCGGGGAGGGTTTGAACTTAGCCACGTTACAGAAGGAACATTAGGGGTCCACTATGGAAAAGAAGGCTGGACACAAGGAGTTCAGGTACAATTTGGAACACGTCCAACCCTTTATTTTCCAGCCTAGAACAAGGATAAAGGAACCTGTGCGCTCTTTTGCGTTTGGAGGTTGCACTGCTTGATTTACCTCATGAGGGAGCTCTCCCCTTGAGGAGCGAGCCGCGCCCACTGTCATTAACCAGACTCTGCTTCACGAGGACGGTGAGGCGTGGCTCCCCCGGCAGGCAGCCTCAAAAGTGCCAGAACCCATCACAATAGCACACGATGACCTCATGCCCTTGACCCCAGAACAACATAGCACAATACTGGAACAATATAGCGCTAACCCACTCCCAAACCCCGAACTCCCATGATGCTCCGCTCGGGTAGCGCGTAAGCAGCCAATGAGGGCGCAGCCTCCCAATGGGCAATGAGGGACCGCCCCCACGGTCACTACAGTATTCTGTGCTTTGGGCACCACAAGAAAGCACCGAAATGTTTTAAAGAAAAACTTTCTCTAGCGTTTTTTTAATAAGAAAAAAGAATCAAGAAATAACCCTGTTAATGCTTGTTTAAATAAATTAATGCAAGAGAGTCGGCTCTTTAAAGAAATACTGTGTGGCTCTACGCGCATGGCTGCATGAGAGCGAGCCAGAGAGGAGAGCGCATGCGCTCATTTAAACAAGAATTAACCGTGTTATTCCATGATTCTTGTTGTTGAAATGCTTAGAGCGTTTTAATTTATTATTCACATTGGCAGAAAAGTGCTTCATTACTTAAACCCCTATAACCATAACGTTTTTATTTGAAATAACAGGCGCTCCGCTGGTGTCGCCATTTTGAAACGGGCTGGCCACTTCGCTCATTTCGCCTTTTGGCCTATTTCTTCTAAAAGTTTGCTGTTTAAATGCTTTCTTCAACCTAACACTGGTAAATACCGCTAAAGTTTTTCTTCTAATTCTTTAAGCATGTTGATTACATGTAATGAGTTTAAGTGCTTCTTTTAAAGCGACGTGCTGTATGTTGGTTTCGCTTGTGCTTGTTTAAACTCAGCATTTGCTCTTCTGCTTCTTTCAGGCATGTTTGTACTTGTTTAAATTCCGCCTGCTTTTCTTATAACGCTAGAGTTCTTCTTTAAAACATTTTGGTGCTTTATTTTAAAATACGCCTTGGCGCTTGTGCCTACTCCTAACAATACATGGCTGCGGCCGGATGGGTCCCCGCTAGACGTGTCTTACATTCATCCCGTTATGTTTTATTCCTTAAAAACGTAATTAAAAATACAACATAAATACATGTAATGAATTTTCATTCTATTAAAGTTTAAAGGCAACCCTTACCACCCAAACCATATGGCCCCCTATAGGCAACACGTGTAATAGACATTTGGAATATTCCTGACATTTAACATCTACTCACATTCAATTGAAAACACCTCTGTCTTCATTTTTAATGATTTATTTACAAGTATTTACATATTTCAGTAGTACTGATAGTCAGTGTTCTATGTTCAGTCGCATCTCCTCCCTTGCCTTGCTCTCCTTCACCATTGCCTTGCTCTCCTTCAACATTGCCTTGCTCTCCTCCACCATTGCCTTGCTTTTCTCCACCATTGCCTTGTACTCCTCCTCCATTGCCTTGCACTTCTCCTCCATTGCCTTGTACTTCTCCTCCATTGCCTTGCTCTCCTCCTCCATTGCCTTGCACTCCTCCACCATTGCCTTGTACTTCTCCTCCATTGCCTTGCTCTCCTCCTCCATTGCCTTGCACTCCTCCACCATTGCCTTGCATTCCTCCACCATTGCCTGACTCTCCTCCACCATTGCCTGGCTCTCTTCCTCCACCACCTTTGCATTGCACTCCTCCTCCTCCTTTGCCTTGCACTCCTCCTCCATTGCCAGGCTCTCCACCGCCATTGCCAGGCTCTCCTCCACCGCCACTGCCTGGCTCTCCTCCTCCACCACCACCATTCCCTGGCTCTCCTCCTCCACCACCTTTGCATTGCACTCCTCCATTGCCTTGCACTTCTCCGCCATTGCTTTGCACTCCTCTGCCATTGCCTTGCACTCCTCCGCCATTGCCTTGCTCTCCTCCTCCTCCATTGTCTTGCTCTCCTCCACCATTGCCCTGTACTCCTCCTCCAATCCCTTGAACTCCTCCTCCATTGCCTTGAACTCCTCCTCCATCACCTTGTACTCCTCCTCCATCATTGCCTTGCTCTCCTCCTTCTCCATTGTGAAAGTCAAAGCCTTGCTCTCCTCCTCCTCCATTGCCTTGCTCTCCTCCTCCTCCATTGCCTTGCTCTCCTCCTCCTCCATTGCCTTTCTCTCCTCCACCATTGCCCTGTACTCCTCCTCCAATCCCTTGAACTCCTCCTCCATCATTGCCTTGAACTCCTCCTCCATCACCTTGTACTCCTCCTCCATCATTGCCTTGCTCTCCTCCTCCTCCATTGTGAAAGTCAAAGCCTTGCTCTCCTCCTCCTCCATTGCCTTGCACTTCTCCGCCATTGCTTTGCACTCCTCTGCCATTGCCTTGCACTCCTCCGCCATTGCCTTGCTCTCCTCCTCCTCCATTTCCTTGTTCTCCTCCACCATTGCCCTGTACTCCTCATCCAATCCCTTGAACTCCTCCTCCAATCCCTTGAACTCCTCCTCCATTTCCTTGAACTCCTCCTCCACCATTGCCTTGCTCTCCTCCTCCACCATTGCCTGGCTTTCCTCCGCCATTGCATGGCTCTCCTCCTCCACCACTGCCTGGCTGTCCTCCTCCACCACTGCCTGGCTCTCCTCCTCCACCACCACTGCTTGGCTCTCCACCACCACCACTGCCTGGCTCTCCACCACCACCACTGCCTGGCTCTCCTCCTCCACCACCACCACTGCCTGGCTCTTCTCCTCCATTGCCTTTTTTCCTTTTCCTTTATTTGCAAAAATCTTCTTTAGCCAGGATTTTTTTTTTCCTCCTTTGGCCTTCCTTTTTCTTTCTTCCTTTGTTTCAGTACCATCCCCAGCGTCATTTGGTACCGCTGGCGGCCTAATACAGTTGAGAAAACACCACTTCATATTGAGATGCAGCACGGTCAATGTCTGATTTCTTTTGAAGTGGTATTAGTGCCTACAGCTCAATTTATACCTACAGAATGATGACATCAGAGTTGTCACGGTAACATTCTGTTCTAGAATTCTATTTGAAAAAAAACCGTAGGTGCCATATTTGGTCAGTGGTTCAATTTTTTTTAATTCTTTGCATTTTTAATATGCTTCATTCAGCTCATATTCTGCAGCATATATTGTATGAATTTCCATATTTACTTTAATTAGTTTATGCGCAGATAATATTCTGTACTTGCAAACAATGCAGAAACCTACCAAACATTGCCGGGTAATTTGTTCCTGTGCTCACAGAGCGTAGTGAGCTTTACTTTACTCAGGAGGACAGGCTCACATTTTCTGACCGTGGCCATGCTGTGCTGTATCGTGAAAGCTGCTGAACTTAGTGATGAGACAGTTAATACCCAGATTCTGATCCTCAAAGTGTGGCCCAGCGACTTCAAGCTGGGAATCGGGGCTAAGTTTATGCAATATCACGTGACCGATGACTTCCGATTCATCCTGAGATGTAAGAGGCTTCGAATCCTGTTGGCTCTTCAAAACTTTTATATAAGTGAGATGATTCTAATTATCAATGGTAGTGGAGGCCAGTTTTTAATCAAAGAACCAGCCGCCAGGTGATGGGTCACAGCAAGGAGGGGTATGGGGTTGGGTATCAGTGTTTGAGTACGTTTAATGGAGGTGAGATAAAACATTCACCCTCTGAATCCCATCTTCGCATGTTAGAAAGGCTCTTGTAGCTTTAAGGAACACCGATGCTTGCAAAGGACTGTGGGTGCATGCGAGACGAGAGCGCGCGGGAGAGCCTGAAGGGCTGAATAGGTAGCACGTCGGCGAGCTGCAGTTTATGTATAGCTAGTTTAGTTGTTCCTCGCGGTAAATACAGTCCCTGGTTTTTATGTGTGCGTCACTGACGAATGTAAGTACTAAGTTTATTGATTACAAGTCATAAGTGACGCTGTACTAATTTAGTTTACTTAATTGCGCGGCTAGGTTAACGTGACCTAGCTGGCGTACTGTTATAATTATCGCTGACGAGTGTTCAGTTGTATACCTCGGAAAGATATTTGCGTTAATTTCCCGTCCAATCATTCCCTCTAATACGAATTGCTGCTAATGTAATGTATTGTTGTGGGTATAGCCGAACTTATCAATGTTAAGGCGATATGGTACAATTATGCATTATGTTAGTTTATTATGGTAATAACCATTGTAAGCACTATGGTAATTTGTTTTTCCTGATTATTTGTTATAGAACCATACATAAATACAAACTTACTTACCAACCCACTTCGTCTGAGTGTGCATTCCAACTGACCTCAAGTAAGATAAGCCAGAGTACAAGTAATTGCTCCCCCCTCCTGATTGAGAACGTGTATCTGGTGAAATGCGGTCAGCAGCCCACCCCCCCGAATCTTGTCTATCCTGAATCGTGACTGATATCCCACAGCGAGTACTACCCTCCTGCAGCAACCCCTTACAGTTTCCCAGGGGAGTGTGGCCCCCCTTTCCCTCACCGCATCAAATTTTTCAGTTTCACTCATTTCTCAGTTTATGGATTATGGGTATGAGCCTGTGTAAAATACACATTTTTTTGCAAACTCCAGCCTGGCTCTTCCCTGCTTCTCATTGATGAAGGGCTTCTTCCTTGCTTAATGGGTCTTCACCGCTGCTTCTAGGAGCCTGTCCTACCAGTACACTTCACACTTACTGTTTTCTATTCCTTTTGAAGGTCACTTGAGGTCATCCTCCGATTTGTTAGACACTGACGGATAAGTTGATGATCATCTCTGGCATTAGAAGGTTGCTTCTGCCCTCTACCTGGCTGGTTTTTGATTTTTCCCAGTGTCTCCTGCTTCTTCACCCTGTTCTTGTGTACTGCGGTCTTAGAAACTCATGAGCATGGAAGCAGCCTGCCTCACAGTGTAGCCTTCTGCCAGCAGAACCAGGATTAAACTAGAATTTAACAATGCAGATTTGAAAAAAGTATATAGAGTGGTCTCTTAATTTTTTACAGAGCTGTGTATTGTTTATATGTATTTATTTTATGTTATGGCTGCATGTTTGAGCCTGAGACCAGTTTTCAAATGGAGTCTGTTTCAGAATGCTACATTCACACCCCCAAAACCTTCATATCCCAAATACTGCATCATGAAAGGTGAAAATTGTTAGGTTTATGCTGGTGAAATAATGAAGATGGATGCTGCTGCTTTTAAATCATTTACAAGGTTGTTTAATGAAATGGTTTATTGTCAGATGTCTTGGTCCTGCCTCTACTAGTTGCTTGGACCCACGCCCTCTACAATCTGATTGGTAATCTCTCTGAGCCAATTATGTTTTGTTCTGCCCTCAGAGCAATTTTGTGTAAAATATAAGCATACCATGAGTATACTTTGCTTTTTTATTCCTTATTTGTTGTGTTTAGTTTGTTTTTATTTTATATGATTTGTGTGTCTAGACTGTGCCAACATCTTCCATGTATGAAAATATTGTACAGGACTTCTGCTGATTGCACATTTGTACATTTTCACAGCTGTGCAAATATTGGTTTGATTGGCCTGTTGGCGCATAAGTGTGCATGCTGTTGAGGTGTATTTTACAGGACAGTTAAAGCATTTCTTTTGTACCCAGTTGTTAATTCTTCATTGTGCATCTGCAGTTTTGTAAATAAGTGTCAGTGTTTGACAATTTTACCTGTGCAATCAAAAACTACTGAGAGTCTTCTGAGAAACTTACTTTGGACTATTGTCTATATGGCTTAAAAGTACAAGGTCATGCATCTATCTCATCAGTGCGAATTAGCAAAGGCACAGTGCGGGAAGTGTAACTGGTAATTGCTGTCAGTGCTTTGAGCAGAAATTTATCAGGCTGGTTGAGGAATACAGCATTTTAATGTCCTTCACTGTTAACTTAGAGGTTCCATGCCATTTTGTTTTTCAGACACTATGTGAACTATAGACAAGGTCTCACTTAGATGCAGTTCTCCTTGATGTAGCTGGGTTTGATTTGTGGCTGGTGTGTAGCTGGCCTCTGAGATGTCGCTCATCACCCTGTTCAGCACAGGAAACATCCATGAGTGAGCAGGAAGGTGTTCCTTGCTGCGTCACGCAAGAAGGTGAGGCCGGGACATAAATACCCTGTGTCACGTGGGGCCTCGGGACGCTCCAGTGAGCCAATCTAATTAAGAACTGAGTCCATGAGCCTCCATATTCCCGTGTCTTTAGCCCAACAGAACGTTTCTCAGCATGACACTGACATGAGGTATATGAGTTCAGCCCCCATATCTATGGCCCACGGGAAGCAGGGGGAGGGGCAATATTCCCTGCCCAGTTTGGTTCCCCCCACTCTGAAAGCTTTCCCTTGATGCTTTCCGCCTCTTCTCTTTGAGCAGGTCTGTGTTATATAATGTTATAGGTGGTTTATCGCATCAAGCCTTATTCCTACCCAGTGGTGCTGTAAATTCATTAGTGTGGAAGTGGCGTAGGGTGAACCGGTGTATGTGTCCACTTGTGTTTGGATTTGCTTGCAAAATGTCTTTTTGTATATTTGGTTTTGAACACAGTACTATATTGAACAGACTTTCCTGAAGCTTTAGTGAAATAGTGGGCTTATTTTGCATATGAACTTCAGAGGTGGAGATTTTAGGTCCAGAGAGTACAAATCCAGACCAAGATTTTGTTTTAACCAACCAGTTGAGTGCTCTGTCAATGTGACTTCTTATACTACTGGTTGGTTGAAACAAAATCTTGGTCTGGATTTGTACCCTGTGGACTGGAAGTCTCCACCTCTGATGAACTTACAGTTTTGAGAACAGAGTCGCAGTCTCAGCAGATTTGCTTTTATTGTAACTCTGGATAAGAAAGATTTCACCGTGTTTAAATGTTGGTGCTTTTAAATGAAACTACAAAATATTCAGTGTTTATTCTGTTATTTTCAAACTAGCAAACAAGTGTTCATTTTGTAGAAAGGTTACATATTTGTTAAATCAATATTTGTCAGTGCCTATAAATTAAATACTTAATTTGCACAGCCCAATGGAATACTCAAAATTAAACATCAAACAAACCTATGTCAGAAATTATTTCAATTTAGACTATTGATAAGCCAATGTTCATGATATATCAGGAAATTTTTTAAACTGCCATATTTGAAAGATTACCTCATTGATGACATTTATCAGCACTGCTCTTACCTGAAAGATATCAGCAGAAACGCACTGTGGACAGGTATCTGCCC
Source organism: Brienomyrus brachyistius (assembly GCF_023856365.1). Lineage (NCBI taxonomy): Eukaryota > Metazoa > Chordata > Actinopteri > Osteoglossiformes > Mormyridae > Brienomyrus > Brienomyrus brachyistius. Next base: position 4,457,984 of record NC_064541.1, read on the forward strand.
GCTGTGTTTACAGTGTCTTGAAGTCCTTAAATCAACAGTGTCCTGATAAATTAAATGCAAGCCAAAGTCCCTTATATAAGGATAGTGTGATAGAAAATTCTTGATTATGCTAATCAGTAATCTTTCCTTTTGCTGCCTGGACCTTGAAAGGCAGAAGTAACTGGAACGTCCAGATATCCGACTTGTCCTCGATTTCAGACGCATGATTGCTGAGTGTCTGTTCCTTTTGAGCTCATCGAATAATAAAGTTCTGTCAAACACTTTAACGTCGGACTTCCAGAAATTTCTTCCACAGATTTGGGGGCTCGTCCGGGATCGGAGAAAGGGAGCAGCCAGAGCGCACGGACGGCGAGGAACGAGGTGTCCTGTTAGAAGGGAGCGGTGAGACGTCACTGCCAGCCAAGGAGCGAGGAAAAAGGTTACTCGATCCGGCTCAGCATCTCATCCTCGTCGGACGGACGCCTGGACATCCCAATCCGATCAATGGACCAAAATTGAAGGGAAAAAAAATTGTAAATTGATTTATTAAATCACAAGTCGATGTTTAAGTTTGTATAGTATCTATATGTGCTGTTTGACAAACTTTGGGAAAAGCGCTAGTGGACTGCGATCCACGGGAAGATCCTCGTATTCACAAGAAGGTGAATACAGGTATTTGAAAGGAAGCAAATTCAGGTGTCTGCAGAGACACAGGTCTTTCACAGGGAAGTGAAAGGGTTTTCACGAGGGAGTGAAAACAAGTGGGTTGGTTGGCATTTGCCCCACCTAGGTATAAATAAGGTTGTGTATAGAAACTGTCCCGTCGGGCAGCTAAGACAGCTCTGCCGGGGGCAGCCTGGTAGCGGACTGAGTCCTGCCAGGGAAGTGAATGAATAGTAGCTGCCGCGCAGTGATTCGTGTCCTGCCGGAGGAAATTGTGTGAATGTGTGAAGAGTGTAAATACCCTGGTTGTGATGAATGTGAATGTGTTGTGTTGTCTAGTGCAAAATATCACGTAAACGAATTAAGTGTCCAGAAAATTAGACAGAGATACCGATCAGGGACTCTTTTAGAGGGTGATGTACGCATTAAATCAGGACCGCCCACTTATCACTCTGCGTAGAATCACACCAGCTTGTCTCAGCTGACAGCAACCTCACATATCAGCTAAGGAGGAAGACGGCATATCAAAAGTAAAAAGAAAGACAACATCAAATGAAAACATCTCTGTGTATTCTGCTTTCAATCCCATTAAATGACAGTAAATCTAGTTGCTGTCCGTGGTTCTGAAAACCTGGATCAGTAAATTCCAAATGAAACTTCTTTACCTGATTTAATTGTAACATATTTTGTAGGCAATGATGCTTTGTTGAGTCTAGAAAGGCGCAAAGTGGGTTACAGATAATTTAAATGAAGTAGTTTTACTTAAAAACCAGAAAGCTTTGAATAATCAGTTCAGCTTTGGACTATAGTGCTTCACAAAAGTAAAATCCATCCAGTTAAATCTCTTTACCTCCAAGTTAAGAAGGAATCAAATACACATTGTGGGAGATACAAGGTGCTAACACATTAAAAGCACTTTTTTGTGTGAACATTGTAAAACAGATTGATACATATTAAGCAGTTTGTAACTTTACATCCAGAGCTACATCAGTCAGAAAAAGATGACCAGCCCAACCAGCAGCTCCATCTCTGATTGTACAGAATCCCTTGTCTGAAGTCATGACTAAACTAATTTCCAGCTCTGCCTTCAGCTTCATCAGATAGATTAAATTAGGAACTAAACTAAACTAGGAGGGAAATACAGTCAAGCTATGTAAGTAGCTGAATTTTGTTTATCCACTAGAGGGCAGCCACACATAGATTCCCTTATAAATGGTTCTGATGCTTCAGGGAAGCACTGTAGAGAGACCCAGGTATGCCAGTGAGGAGCAGATAAAGAGCAGACGAATCCACCAACTAGCTGTAATATATAGTATTTTCATTGAATTTAAACAAATGAATATAACAGTGTCAGAGTGTCAGATCCATGTGACTTTTTATGATTGATGAGCTTTGAAAGCCTGAATATGACTGAGGACGCCCACGGACCCCATTATGTGTGAAACACCATTGTGGTGCTGAGAGAAAGACAAACAGCACTCAGTCTGACAGGACTGCTGATAAGACCCAGATGAAGTGAATCACCTGACTTTGCCCCCCTCCCCCCAGGACACCCCCGCCCCTGTCATACAGACACCTTCCTAATGGACTTCTTGATTTGTACTGATCCACAGATATTAAAAGGACCCATTGCAGTGACATTTTAAAACGGTATAAAACATAATAAAGACTGAAACAAAGGCCTGAGGTCAGACCCTCTGTATGCGGCACACAGTATTTCTGCAGAGTCTCACACTCACATCCTGTATGACGACATTTCTGCTGTTCAGAATAAGTCTGATTTCACTGCTCTTTGCTCTTTTGCAATATGAGGAAGTAACAGTTTAGAAAAGAACTAGACTCATTTGATTAATTTGTTTGTAGTTTAAACTCTGAGCATGAATGATTCACTGTGAAGACCAGCTATCAATAATTTTGCTATGAAATCATGTTTCTAAAATGATAAGATTCTAGATGTAATCAAAATATTTATTCCTGGTAAGAGCAGGACAAAAGCAGCATCAAACTGTTTTCCTTATTACAGACAAGAAATAGAGAGAAAATGTATCAGTGCACAAACAGTTTATTTTTATCAAAGATAGATGGATGATTTTTAAACATTTAAAACCCAGAAAAAGGGAGGCAGTGAGGTTATGGAGAGTCAGGAAGTGAGTGTCAGTCTCCACAGATCTGAGGTCAGCGATACACACTTAAGGCTCCTCTGATGCTCCTCTTCATCCTATTCTTCACTGATGGGCCTCCAGGTGAGGATCACTTACTCTGGGACAGGCTCTCACTCTCTCTCACTCCACCATTCAGCGTAGTTAAGATGAAGATACATTTTGCACAATATACTTACTACATCTGTATTTTTATATTCATATTGTTCCCTGAAGTTTTACCACTTCCCGATAATAGTCTGTGGCGGTAGCATGTTGACTGACTGATTTTAGAATTGATTGCAGTCTTCCTTGTGTCCACTATGTGGCAGCAGTATACAGGAAATATCTTATTCTGTCACAGCCGCTGGTGTGTGTATAAATTCACATACTCTGATAGTAAGTAATTCTGCCTCCAACTGTTTGTCAGGGATCTGGGCAGGAATGAATTACATGACGACTGTACATACAACAGAGATGGGCTCCTGGGAGAACTTTGCCAGAAGTTGAAACACGACTTTAAGAATGACACTGATCCAGAAGTGGATAGTTTAGGTCCAGAGAGTAAAAATCTAGTCCTGGATTTTGTTTCAAACAACTAGTTGTGTAAAGTGCCACAGACACAGAGTACTCAGCTGGTTGGTTGAAACTAAATCTTGGTCTGGATTTTTACTTTCTGGACCTGAACTATCCACTGCTGCACTGACCCCCACCTTCTTCTCTTTTTTTCGCCTTTGTCTTGTCCGGCAGCTTTAGCAGAATCAAGGTCTGAATGCACTGCTGTGCCAAACATGTTTGCTTTACCATGAGGGGCTCTATAAACTCTGTATAGACTCCTCATGTTAATCGATTTCTTTATTTTATTTTATTTGATTTTATTTATTTATTTTATTTTTAACACATACAAAATTTTGCAGTGGGTGAGCTGGCCGAAGAGGAGGGACAGATTAGGAGGGAAAAAAGAAGGAAAAAGATAAAAGGAGTAAGTGAGAAACATGTCAAGAGTGGATAAATTCAGAAATGTGAAATTATCCAGAAATGGATGAATTCAGGAACAAACAAAATTAAAAAGTGAAGAAAGTAACACAACTATACAAGCATATAAAATCTTAGTGTGTGCTTGGATGGATGCGTGCAAGTATACCTGCATGTGTGCTCAATTGTGTAGGCGAGATGCAGGCTAGTGTGCGTGTGTTGTGTGCGTGTGTTGTGTGCTTGTGTTGTGTGCTTGTGTTGTGTGCGTGTGTTGTGTGCTTGTGTTGTGTGCGTGTGTTGTGTGCGTGTGTTTTCAACATGAAATGGACTAAATAGCAAGGGTGGGAGGCCGCAACCACACCCCACAAGAGCCAGAGGTCGGCGGAGACAGGCCCGGGAGGACCAGGATGTCCGCAGCTCCCAAAGAGCACGGAAGAGCCGGGCCCCACGTCCCAATAACAGCCATGCCTCCACTCCAGCCGGGGGAGGAGGGAGGTCCCAGACGCAGCCCCCGCAGCCAAAAGGGCATGAGCCCCAAAGAACCAGAGGTGGGTTCCCAAATGCGAGGGCGAGGCCGCTCCCGTATGAGCTAGGCTACCCCAGGCGGCCGGGGGCCGACCAGCCCCCAGTAGAGAGCCTCACCCACGATGGAGAGGCCCGAGCCCCCCCAGGGCCACCAGCCAGTGGAAAGGGGCCAGCAACCATGCCCAGGAGACCAACCGCACCCAGGACGGAGCAGCAAGCACGGACCCAGGCCGCCACCATCCACACAGACACCTCACAAACACACCTCGCAGCCATGCACATACACCATACACACATCCCCACAACATACACAGAGACCCACACACAGAGACAAAAAGACATAGGCCCATTCACATAGCGCCCCCCCCACACCCCCGGCAGGAAGCAGGGGAGTAGTAAGACCCTCCCACTCTCCTCCCCCATGCACCTGTGTGAAAGGTAGAGTGTTGGAGGCGTGTGGTGATGTATGAGACTGTATGTATGAGACTGTATGTAGTGTAGTTGTGAGTGTGACAGTTGAGAAACTAAGATGAATTTAAAATTGATGGGGGAAGCGTAGAGGAGTGTTGCTTGTGAACAGCTCTCCTCCACATCTCCTCCCCATGAAGACCCTCAATGTATATGATGTGAGTAAAATTTGGGGGCGGCAGCAGCACAGAGGCGAGTGATACCACCAGCCTCTGAGTAGTGCCCCCGCCCCCCAAGGCCCCGTGTGTATACTGGTATGTGATGACTAAAGTGCAATTAAAACAGGGGGAGGCAGAAGGCCGCGCAACAGAGTGAGTAAGGCCACGTAAATGGCCCTCCCCACCGTAGTATGCACGGCATACACCCCCCCCCCCCCCAGAGGTCCTACATGTGTGCGTGGCATGTTGTGAATGAGGGGGGAGAGGGGCTAGGATTCATAAGGCCAGGGGGCAGATTATTCACCCCCTGGAAAAAGAGAGCCAGCTAACCAGCTGCCTTAGTAGGCACCCCAGCCCTCCCTGCCGAGCGGGAAGGAGCGGACCCGGGGCCTCCAGGGCACCGCCAGCACCAAAAGCCACCCCCCCCTCCCCCACCCTCGGCGGCACCCCGGGGGAAGCACAGGCCACCCCGGCGCAGGGAGGCACCCACTGAAGAGATGGCCAGGCCCCGGGCGCCACAGCCTCGGACCCCGTACCGAGGCCTGCACCAAAGAGGTCAACCGCCCCTCCCAGGGCCAGCCCCTGCCACCACCAGCACTCCAGACCCCACGCCCCATGACCACCAGTTAACACCCGCCCAAGCTCCCCCCCACCACCCCCAGCCAGGGCAAACACCCAGACATCATAAAACGGCAGCCATCCCAAGAAGCCACTAGATGCCCATAGCTCGAGGGCCCAACCCCGCCCGAGGAGACGAGACCACAGCCGACCACCATATTTTTGTAAGCTTTTTGTAAGGTTTTTAATCTTATTCGCCATGGTTTATTCTTCCATATAATGGAATTGGCCAGAGTGGACCAAAGAGAATTCAATTCACATAATTGTTTATTTTGGATGGGAGCAGATATTCTCTCCATACTTAAGTGGTCTAACAGTTAATTTCTATGCTGAGTAATACATAAATTATTTTTTGATTTCCTGCTCATGAAGATAGTTTTCTTTGCAATGCCTAAGGCAGTAAGGATTATGTGTGCCTTATTTTCTTTCATATCTAATTCACTTGCATCTCCTAAAATATACAGTGTGGGTGAGATTGGGATATGACAATTAAACCATACTGATAGATCTTCACATATCCTCTGCCAGAACTTCTGCACCGGTGTGCAGGACCATATTGCATGCATGTACTGTAGTTCTCCACAAAGTTACCTGAGCAGTGGGTACATAAGTTTGAGTGTTTAAGGCCTATTTGGAACATCCTTTGTCCTGTGTAGTGTATTCAATGGAGAGTTTTGTATTGTACAAGTTGCAAGTTGGGACTTTTAGTCATTTTGAAAGGGTTTAAACATATTTGATTCCAAACGTTTTGCTCGGGATCAATGGATAGATCTTGCCCCCATTTTGAGGTTGGGAGGGAAATTGAGTCATCTATTTATAGATTTATAATCCCTTTATCACGCCATACAGGAAAGTTCAATGCTTTCTTTTTTTTGGCAAATATCTGGATTGTTCCAAATGGGTGTTAGATTACAGGGCTAAGTGCAGACCTGGTTATTTTTAAAAATTCCCACCAGGCTGTCAATGAGGTCTTAATACTAAGGCTTTTAAAACAGTTATAACGCTTCATGCTAGGACTTATAAAGGGTAGATCAGAGATTTTTACTTCTCCACTGATTGCTTGTTCTACGTCCAGCCATGGACTGTCTACTGGGCTTGATTTAATCCAATTTGATACATACTGCAATCTGCTGGCTAAGATGTAGAGAAAGAAATTTGGTAGTTCTAGACCACCATTACCTTTAGCTTTTGTTTTTAATCTTATTCGCGATGGTTTATTCTTCCATAAAAATGATGAGATGCTTGAGTCTAGTGATATAAACCAAGCAATAGAGGGTTTATTAGGGATCATTGAGAACAAGTAATTGATTTTAGGCAGGATCTTCATTTTAATGGTGGCAATTATACCCATGAGTGATATAGGTAGAGTTTTCCATCGCATGAAATCCATCCATCCATCCATTTTCCAAACCGCTTATCCTATTGGGTCGCGGGGGGTCCGGAGCCTATCCCGGAAGCAATGGGCACGAGGCAGGGAACAACCCAGGATGGGGGGCCAGCCCATCGCAGGGCACACTCACACACCATTCATTCACACATGCACACCTATGGGCAATTAAGCGACTCCAATTAGCCACAGCATGTTTTTGGACTGTGGGGGGATCGCATGAAATCATCTTCTACCATTTTTAATACTGGAATGTCATTCATCTGTACCAAGTCTGAGAGCCTGGTGGAAAAATGTATGCCTAAGTATCTGAGGTTACCTGACTGCAACGGAGTAGCAGTTGTGTTTTGGAAATTACAATTCAAAGGCAGAACTGTTGGTCTGCTCCAGTTGACGGAGTAGTCTGATATAGAGGAGAACTTATCTATGTGATATTATCTTAAGAAGAGAGGCTGGTGAGTTCCTAAGAAAGAGTAATACGTCATCTGCATAAAGGCTTATCTTGTCTATTTTTTCTGTTTGAATTCCTTTAATATGTAAATTTTGTCTAATCGCCGCTGCTAGTGGCTCAATGAAGATAACAAAAAGCGAGGGAGAGAGCGGGCAGCCCTGCCTGGTGCCCCTCTGCAAACGGAGGCTTCGAGAAAATAGTTCATTTGTCCTAATACGTTCATTTGGAGAGCTGTATAGTGTTTTAATCCAGCTTATGAAGGATGAACCAAATCCAAATTTATGTAGAACTGCAAATAGAAATTTACAATTTACTTTGTCAAATGCTTTCTCTGCATCTAGAGATATAACCGTGGTTTCTAATTTGTTAATGGAGCAGTAGTCTATAGCATTCAATAGTCTACGTGTATTATTGGCTGAGTGTCTACCCTTGATAAAAACCTGTTTGGTCAGGATGTATAAGAAATGGACTAACTTTCTCTAATCTTTTGGCAAGGACTTTGCCAAATTATTTTAAGATCTACGTCTATGAGTAAGATTGGGCGGTAGCTCGATGTCAGCGTTATGTCTTTACCAGGTTTCAGAAGCAGGCTAATAGTATATGTTTGGAGATAGCGAGTGATCATTCTGAATTTGAGTAACCATTCTGATAAAAACGGGTGCTAACGTTGGCCAAAATACTTTGTAGAATTCTGCTGGGAAACCATCGGGACCTGGGACTTTATTATTTGGAAGATGCTGTACGGCTCCGGGTCCGGTGGCAAAAGACCCATCCGCTGACATACAGTTTGTTGACCGCGATGACAGCACGGGAGCCTCCGTCGATGAATTTTTTTCCTTATAGGGAACAGGATCTTCCTTCTTTCCAGGATCTCCTTGGGAAACTGGTCGTTGATGCTAAAGTTTGTTCCTTTTAATTCCCAGCCGAGGCTTTTAACCAGTTCTTTTTGTTTAAAGTGCTCGAATTTAGCCACTATTGGTCTGGGTCTGCGTCCGTCGGGTCTCTTCACTCCTAGGTGGTGAACTCGATGGAAGCTGATGGTTTTTACTGTGTCCTCCGGGAGTTTTAGCTGAGTTAGAATGAACTCTTTCACCGTAATAATAATAATAATAATACATTTTATTTGTATTGCACTTTATATTTTAGCAATTTCAAAGTGCTAAAATATGCTTTCTCCAGGATGCCTGAAATTACTAAATTGTCTCTCATGCTGCGGGCCTGGAGGTCAATGATAGTTTCTTTTATTTTTTTATTTTCCTCCGAAAGGCGCGTCATTCCATCTGTGAGGGATTTTACCGATTCCCCGAGGGTCGCATTCTCTGCAGCGAGTGATTCCACCTGTTGTTGGTTGTACTCCACTGACTCACGCAAAGCCTGGAACTCTTTATGGAGAATTTCCATTAGGGACAGACGCGCATCTAAGCTGGATAGTCGTATATCTATAGACTCCAAAATGTCTGTCACATCGTTGGCATTACGAGTAGCCGCTTCTGGGGAGTCCTCGGGGCGGCTTCTCTTGGAGGACGAGTTATTTTTACAGGTGGAAGTGGTCGGCGTTTTGTCTGATTTCCGCATAGCAATTCTCTCGAAGCACTTGTCTATAAAATTTTCTAAACTGTTCAGAATTTCACTGTGCTCCAGGATGCTAAATTTTTTTACGGATACAACTGAAATGTATTTTGATTACCTTTAAGGCTGTCTAGAGATAAGTTGGCGTGGAAAGAATCTGATTGATAACCTTTTTGTAGTCAGCTGCGCGCCGCCATGTTCAATACTGCCGTGGTTCTCGTCGAGGTCTCGTGTTGTTACAGCATAGCCGCTACTCAGTTTTTCTCCGGTTTTCTTGCTGCTCTTGTCTCTCGCACCCCAGTAAAATGGCCGCCGCCTCGTTTTCATTATGTATACCTTGGACAATGACGTCAACTTAATGCGACTTATCATATTTTGACTCTCGTTGCTCTAGCTTGTCAGTAGCTGACAGGAGAACAAGAGGATATCAGTTCATCAATTTAAATTTCTCAAGTTCATGACTGTAAGTATGACCACAGTGCATATGGTGCAACTGATAGTTTTGTTACTTCATACCATCTGATGTGGACCCAGGCCGCATGTTAAACATGTCAAGTAAATTGGCGATGCTAATTTCTGTTAGCCTGTTAATGGCAGTTCCCATTAGGTGTTAGCATAGTGCTAATTGTCACTGACGGTAATCGATCTAAAATCATTTTGGAGGCCTACGTGGTCCCACTGTTAAGCAAATAAATTCAGTGAACCAAATCTGAAACAGCACGAAGACGATAACAGTCTTAAAAATGATTAGACTAAGAGCTCTTTCATTTAAAAACAAATTGAGATTAGGCTACTTGAAGCCTACATCTAAATGCCTGTGTTTGTGTAGGTTCCTGTGATATCCTTGCAGCCCAGCAATCACCACACAATAAATATTACTTGGCTTGTGCCGTTTATTTGCACAACTGCAAACAGGCTTAACGGCTCCTGGCTCAACTTCTTGTTCTAGCTAGCTTCCATTATTCCCCAGAACGTTAGCTCCCTCTAGAGGAATTATATGGGTATGCTTTCACATTCAGTTTACCACAGTTAGCCTACAGAAAATCTGTATTGGATCAGTATTTCTGTTTAACCTACATTTTTGTGCATTACTGTATTTAATATCTTTGACACTAATAGGCAGTGTTGCAGGAAAATAGTAGCCTATAATGGTTAATTTAGAGAATGTGTTTCTAATTACAGAAGTGAGGGAGAGCAGAATCATGTGAAGGAGGTGTACGTTTAAGGTGGAATGGACGATAAATCCTGAGTTCAGGGACTGGATAGGGTATGTGACAGATAACGTACATCGGGCATACTGCAAGATATGCAAGAAAGCTTTTGATGTAGGCAACATGGGCATTTCTGCTGTTCAAAGCCATGCCAAAGGACAGGGACACAAGAGGGTCCTCTCCTTTTGAGTAAGTCACTGGTGTTGTGTTAGACCATAGCTACTTGCCAGCCAGCTTTGGAGCCCTAACTGAGAATGCTCTGGTGTATATCATAGGTTTTGTTGTTAGGCAGGTCGTGAAGAAGCTGAAGTGTGATGTATGCTGCAGTAGCTTGGTTAGTACAGCCGTGCCTTCACGTCTCGGTCAGAACTATCATCTGCTGACCATGTGTAACAATGGAGGCCTGCTGATACCAAGCCATGGTACAGTAAAGGCGATTGGCTCAGCTGAGCAGTGCATCAGACAGGCCTCCAACATCCAGTCTCTGTTGAACAGGGTTGTGAAAGCAGATGTAGGTTTTCAGGATATATTTAATCTTTGTGATCACATTGCTGAAACTCAAGATGGCATTGGCAACCATCACTTCAATTTAATTTCACTTGTCTTGCTTTCACAAGTTGAGAGAAGACCATGTGGCAAAAGTACATACTCTCCAACTACAGACCAGCAGTTTGAGGAAGAAACTGTGTAAAATAGTATTGTTATAAGGATACTAAATACTAGACACAGAGCCTCTGTCTTCCCACCCCCACGTCACAGGAAAGACACAGCTTCTGTACTGACACCAGTATATATTGCAGTTCATTGGCTATAGTTCTTGACAAATATATACAAGATGCCTGTGTGTATAGACCTGCCCTGTCTATAGTTATTTTTCCAAAAAGGAGGTAAATGGATGTTCATCTTTCATATTACCGTAAATGTAAAAAAAAAATAAAGTATTTTCCTTGTCTGGAAAATGTATTGTGTACAGTTCATTGTCTATAGTCCTCTACAAGTCTATACAAATGCCCATTGCTTTGGATAAAGGCGTCTGCTAAATGCTTAAATGCAGTAACGGTCCCCCCCCCCCCCTCCAGGTGTAGGGAAACTATAGTGGAACTAATGTTGCGTTTGGGTTTAGGTCTGGTCAGTTTTGCTGGTAACATTTTCGTTTTGCTCAGTTAAAAGTGCAGCATTTGTTATGCGGCTGAGAAAGTGTTTTAAGTTATAATGTCAATATTCATGGATATTGGAGTTATTGTATGAGCTGCAGTCATAAGTTAATGGCGTGAGCAAGCTGTAGCCTATTTAGGTTTGTGTTTGGTTATTTTTAGGAAAATTCCTGTGTTTTTACTGATTCGTTTTTTGATGTATGTGCTTTATTTTATCTAGTTCTCACGGCATGCTCGACCGGATAGATATGTGAATAAATGCCCGTGATCAGAGATCAACTTGTGTTTGTTATTGAGGGAGGTTACAAGGGGGGGGCGGCTCATAGGAAAGTTACGCATCATCATCATCGTCATCATCATCATTATTATTATTACTACTTAATAGGCTTTGTTTAGCAGGTAAATTCATGTGGGCTTGTTCTTTTCATATTAAGACGCATTAATACCAACTAGCTTTAAGAATAGTGGAATGTTACACTTTTTTCTTCCTCCGTTTGTGGCGCCCCCTGGATGAATGGCGCCCTTGGCCCATTGCCTATATTGCCAATGCCACGGGCCGGCCTGCATAAATGTAAATGCATGAGTGGTAACACAATGGGATTTATCATGGAGATTACCAGGGTCTTTCAGCTAACATTGCTGGCCTTTTTTGTGGTGTTTTGTATTTGCATTGTTCTGCACGTAGTAGGAGAGTAGTGTATGTTTATTTCGATTGGAAGAATGAAAAAATACCTATATGCGCATTACATTTTGAACATAAAAGTAGGCTGTGTTAAGAAAAACCGCTTCCCTGTCGATTTACTCGTGGCTCGGTCGTAAATACATGTCTGACATTTATAATGAACCAAGACAATAAAAATCACTTCTCAAATTTGCCCATTTATGGTTCTTTATTTCTGAATGCCAGCTTGTCCCTGATAGACGTTCATTCATTTAAAAGGAGCTCTACCCCGTCCCAAGATGGCGGCTCTGTTGACGCATTCGCTCCCATAGACGGCTGTATTCAACGCGACATCCAGTGTTTATATCTCTGGTACTGATCTAGCTGTAGTTAGATTAAATACAGTACAACTCTTCACGTAAACCCGCATTAGAAACAGAGGTACAGAGAGAGTGTAAGGAAGCTAAACTTCATCCATTATTATAAAAAGAATAAAATACATTACTCCAGATTGCAGTGTTAGTTTGGCCTCCTTTGCATATTTTCCTTTTCCTTCACAATTCATTTATAAAAATAGATCCAGAAAAAGGAATAATTGGAATGTTTCCTTATAGAAACAGTGGGACAAGATAACACTGTGGCCGTTATGAAGCCAGGCGCCGAAAGTTGGTGACGTATCCCAGCTAATAAATGTTATTTATGAGAAAACTACAGTAATGTGGATGTCAGTTCTTCTTTATGCGTGAAGGATGGCGCAATGGCCCTGGTGGACGGCGTGGCCAATGCTGCTGACAGCCTTCGGCTATGATACAGTCCCAGGGACCGAGCTGGAGCACACTTCCACTTTTAGGATTGGATGGAGAAGCAGCATACAAGATCGACAGCAAGACAACTTCACCTGTCCAGCAAACCAACCATGCTGAACTGGCCCCTACTAATGGAAGTGAGATGTACTTCTGCAGGGGGTGTTATAGGGGGAAGAACATCCTTGCGTCTGCCGGAGTGCCCCCTCAAGTGGCTGTGACCGAACTCGATGGATGAATTGGACTGCATGTACTATGGCTATGTTAAATGCCAAAATACAACGAAATAATGTTCAACGAATGTTATTGACATCTAATCATAGTGCATGGAAGCAACTGTGGAGTATTAGTTCTACTATGTGGTTACATCTAAAGCCTGAAATACCTCAGTGTAATGATACTTTATGCACTGGGCATGGGGGAATGTATAATGTAGCTACACACCAAGCTCGATGTAGATTCCACGGGTTGTCCATAATAGCTGGAGGGGCATAATGGTGTCGTGGATCGCCCAGGGGAAGCCCCTATGACGTCACACGGGACTCCCCTGCCACACCCCCGCTGGTTTCCCTAGGAGGGAGTTGAGCAGCGGCCGTAGCGCTTCTACACCTGTCCCGAGAACCGGCAGGACCGCTTACCGTTTGCCCTCCTCTACCAGCTGATGCCCGTCGGGGTAATCGGCGAGCCTTTTTATTCGTGTCTGGCACACCTGCCGATCTTCAGCCCTCCGTGCTAAGTTCCAGCGTTTATTCCCTGACCTGTCTCTACCTCTGTTCTGTCTCTTCCGACCTTTGCTTATAGCCTAGCCCTCTCACTGCCGATGCCGATCGCCTGACCACCTGTCTGTTTTCACTACCTCGATTTTGGATTTTTTTTGTCTCTGTCCTGTTGCTCTCTCTCCCGGAGTTGACGGAGAAGATAAATATTGGACTGATCCGCTATAGCGTCCTCCTTATTTTCCGCAACCCCCGCCGTGATTAATGGACTCTACAGGTAAAGGGAGAATAGCTTGATACCTATATTAACAAAAGGTATGATATACGAGATTGTGATAAAATTGATAGAGGATATATATGCTCACTACGAACACGTCATACTAACCCATGTTTTGATACGAAGGGAAACGTGTGCCAATAGTACTATTGGCCCCCCCGAGATATGCTATTTGAAGTCGGTCCTCACATCCTTTGTGTGAGTACCATCCACGTCCATGAACATCTACCATACGTGCCGTATTCCGGATGTTAGAATAACACATATATTTGGAAATGGCAACACAAAACATATTGGTTAAAAATTCGAAAACCTTATGAAAGTATAAACCAAACGCAAATGTCACTAGCAACGCAGTCACTGAATATTTTTGAATGTGTGAAACTAACGTCAATATCTGTCATTGCTTGTTGCACATGCTTGAAAATTAGTCAGAAATCAGTCCACTTAAAACTACGTAAATACAGTCAGACAAATAACAAAATAAATCACAACATGCTTAATTCTTTGATCATGTTCTTATCGAGCCGCCACACTGTCACGCTCGGAAGGACGGGTTCGCTGAGCGAGCGTGGTTGGGGCGGCTCGAAGAGCAGTAAAAGCAAGTTGCAGGCAAGATGCGGGACGAACAGGGTTTAATGGAGCGACCGGGACAGGAAACAAGGTACAGGTATCACGCAACACTTTCAATGACAGACAAGGGGTTAATGCAAAACAGGGACTTAAATACACGGAACAAGGCAGAAAACAAGACACGACTGGGCACGATCAGGAAATGCTGCGACATGTAATTTTCTCATACCGTTAAATAGAGCGCAAAGCCTTCATATATTATAGACTGTAAATTTTTATGATTTTAATGAGCTTCTTTAATGTATCATTCAATATGTTCAGTATAATGCCTATATAAATTTATTCATGCAATTTCCTCAAAGTTCTCTGAAGTGGGTGAATCTGAATACAAAAGAAAGCCAAGTTGTGACAAACCTTCACAAGATAAGATAAAGATTAAAAACAAATACTATGAAACTAGTCTTTTTCAGAAGATTTTCTCAGTCGACTCAATCAGAAACTATCAACATACCTGATCTTATAACCAAATCATTTGCTTTGTGCAAAAAGCGCCATCTAGCGGTCATTATGTGTCAGTAACAGTGTCCCTCTCTGAAGACTTAGCGGTCTTTTGACCGCCTAGCCGCGCTATACTGTAAGTAGGTCAAACCAGCACTGGGCTTCTAGTGTTAATAAATCACACTTCAGAAGATGTGGCGCCCACTACATTCCGTTATAGGAATATCATTGTGGGATCATGCTTAACTGTTAAATGAATCTCTGCAATTAATGCAAATGGCTGAAGACCTCTTCAATGGCATAACACTACTTAATTGGCTGTGCATACCTTTGTGGTCGGAGGGATATTGGTAGCTTTGGGAAAAACTATTGAATCCACGGCTCAGAATGCCTGGTGGAGTATATTTGAAGGCTGGTCCCCAAAGGCCCGACGCTTCCTGGACGTGATCATACATCCTGCAATAAAAATTTTAATTGTTGTCACATTATTATCCACATGGGACACCTGCTTATGTATCTATGCCCGCAGGTTATACCGTAAACGTCTTGCACAAAACATATATTGGTGAACCATGGCCAAGGCACCGAATGTATCGGAACGAACTCGCGGACGATTACGTCGCCCACGTAGCATAGGATTAATAAGAGTCGTTCGCTGTCCTCCTGATACTGTAATATTCTAGGAAGTTGTGATTGTTCAACTCCACCTAGCAGACATACATATAAGGAGATTGAGGTAATGATTGATTCTGATGGTGTATGGACTAATCATCCCGAGATTCAAGTATGTCGTCCATGATTCACCCATATTATTGTGCCAAGGTGGAACTGCACAAACATCTTTTTCACTGACCACTTACTGTATATAACTTTTTATATATTAATTTATTTTTACCAATACTTGGTTTGGCGGAACGCTTATCTCATCCTGGGCCAGTTATCTTGGTTTTAAGAAGAAGAAAGAGCGTCACCCAAGGACATTTGCCTTGTTTTTCTAGAAATTAAAAGAGAAAGTGTTATTTGGTATGCTCTGCAGCTGCAGGCCATATCACTCCACTTAGGTGAGAATTGGAGAACTGAGAGTGCATTGCCTGAGGGGAGGGGTGAGCTTGGCCAGCCCAATTCCTGCCCACACGCACACAGTCGTTTTCACCAATTTAGTATAAGGCCACTTAAAAAAAAAAAAATGGTTCTCGTCCCTTTTTTTGGAGGGGGTGGGTAGGGATTTTAATTTTTTTTTTTTACAAATTTTGATTGACTGTTTGGACTTTCAAATATGTAAGAAAATACATATTTGAAAATACATACCGAAGAGAGCAGACCTACTTCGTACGCCTCCTCAGTTCTTCCAGTTTGTTGCGTTTCAAATATATTAAATGTAAGAAAATACAAGAATGTAAATTCCTTGATCCATGTGTATCTCATAAATGCCTTCCCAACTATGGATTTGGATACTTTATGCTGATGTTTCATTCGTGAATATAAAAATTATACTATTTGAAACCAATATTCTGTTTGTCATTCCCATTTAAATGAACAACCAAGATTTTAAAATATATATCTAGAAAGTGTATTAAAACATGTTAAAACACAAGGAATTTACAAAATACAGGAACCTGAATGGTTGAACAAGGAATTGCAACTCTACAAACAAGTACTTAAGAACATAAGTACCACATCACTTCCCCAGATTTAAATCTTTGCACCAGCCCATCTCAGGTAGAGACAAATTTAGGTTCATGAAACCATTCCAAGACTAGGATTACACAATTTTGAGAAAACTAGATTGAAGCTAGTATTTTCAAGACTATATGAATTTAACTGCACTTGCCCAAATCACATCACGAAACCCTGTTCTATTCAAACACACTGTCCATGAACTATTCCTTCAAAAGTCTTTGAGAAAGTCTGAATATATACACACTACAACGATCTTCACACCGTACCAGTCCTTCAGGAGCACCCCTCTCCCTTCCTGGGCGATACTGGCCACCACAAAGGCCATGGCATGGAGAAAAAGACCTAAAACATCGAGAAGGGTCCAGCTGCAGACGACTGTAGAGTGGAGCTCCACAGGAAACACGCGATCTCCACTCTGTTACAGTTCTGGCGAATAAACACATGTTTTTGTTCATTATAGAAAAGTTTATATATGTGTATATGTCAAGATCGGTGGTTGCGATCGTAGGTGAAGCGGGTGATCGCACGGGCAGGCGAGTGGGCAGGAAGCAGGCAGGCGGAATACGGGGAAAAACGGGGATTTATTGACGGGCAGGACCAAAGGGGGCAAAACGCAGGCACTGACATCAACAAACATCAGTAACATCAATGACGGACAATGAACTAAGGTAAGACATGGACTGAAATAGACAGGACTGGGCGAATATAATCGGACACAGCTGGGCAAGATCAGGGAAGCATAATCAGGGGGCGTGGCACACACGAGGATCGGACAAGCCGGGCGTATATATACATATAAAGTCATAAAATATCTTAAGTGTTATAAACATACACATATATATAGAAAATAATATATAGAAAATAATAATATATATATATATATATATATATATATATATATATACACACACACACACACATACATACACTAGTTGTATAAATGATGATCGACATGTAATAATTATATTTAATAAACTGTTAAATTTATTTAGAAGGCAACAACAAACAGGATGAAATAAAAAAAATAATAATCAACACACTCATGTGCCAGTAATTTAATCATTCTTATAACAGACAGCATTAATCCGAAGGCCCCGCTGGTCAACACAGGCCTGTAAAAATAATTCCATGTCCTCTTGGACCTGAAAACCAAAGAGGAATGGCTCCTTGGATTCTATGTTGTCTCCATCCAGCACATCCCTTCTGCTGGTTTCTGTCAGAAGCATAGGAAGAAACATTATTATAACACTTTTTCAGAAGTAAAACAATTTACTGCTAAAAGTAAGGTTTAAAGTGTGCACTGACCAGGCTAAGTTCCACAGATTTGCGCTTTCTTAGTCTGAATACAGGTGCATGTTCACCTCTCAGCACAGCCTCTGATTCCTTTGTCCAGTGTGCAAATACCTTCCCATAACTTATAATGGAGAAATACTGATATTAATAATGTGTCTTTAATTTCATTTTTCAGTCAAACTTAACAGATACACACACACTGACCTTCGGAGATCAAAGTTTTCCATTAGCAGCAGGCACCACCATTTCCGCAATTTCGGCATGTCTAACTATTAAAAATCAATTTAGTGTCATTTAGTGACTTCTTTGCACACATACTTTATTGCTCTCTAAAAAGAGCTACTTACTATGGTGTAATAAAAGGGAGCATCCAGCACCACATATAAAGCAGACTGTCAATTAAAAAATAAATGTCAATGTTCATGACTTATTCTCAAAAGCATCTTGACAGTCCAAAAATATCTGAATGACGAATCTTACCATCAACATGTAGATGCCACAGTCAACCTCAAAGTCTTGTCTTGGAAACCCCTTTATTATCACAATGGGATAAAACACTCTTTAATCACATTTCATCAATATACCTGTATTAGAAAATCTCTATATAATCACACACATGATCACATGCTCCAACTCAAAGCCATTCATTTCAGACCACTCCCCTGGACTGATATTCTCTGCAAGCTTCCTGTTATTTTAAGATATAACATACAGAAATTACTGCTAGTACAAATAAAGTATTAATTGTTAACAACTGTTAACTGTTAATGCTGCAGCAGCATGCTCTTTATAAACAGGCTTAAAAACACAGCCTGTACACAATTAGCAAAATGTGAAAGGGTCAGTCCGTGCCAAATCAACCAATGTCCAGAAAAGTTCCATGCGCATCATTCCTGATTTTGATGAAAACTTGGTATTTTGATCCTTATAGAGAACACTGAAAATTCCCCAAGTTTTATTGAAAAATTCAGATGTGAACCAAAAACTGATTTTTGCAAGTCCATAGCTTTGAAGTGCTTCCCGTGAGCTTAATTTTAATGCCAGATTCTGAAAGAGCAGGGAAATGTATACCAGGAGAGCGATTTTCAGCTCTCTAGCATGCTTAGAAGCGAACATATGGTCTCTTGAAAACCCTTACAAATTACATGCGTGATTCGCGAGTGCAAAAAAGGGGCGTGGCACCCAAATTTGAAAGGGCCATAACTTTGGACTGCATCAGAATTTTTCAATAAAACTTGGGGAATTTTCAGTGTTCTCTATAAGGATCAAATTTTACATACCAAGTTTTCATCAAAATCAGGAATGATGCCCATGGAGCCCCTGGTTGATTTGGCATGGACTGACCCGAAAGTACATTCATATGCTTAGTCTTGATCAACCTCTACAGAAGTTCTGTAATTTCTGTTTCATCATATTTTAACATTTACAGCATTTAGCTGACACATTTATTCAGACTGAACTGCACTGCCCAATTATAACGACAATTTAATTTGGTAACTATATCGGATAAACCAATTCTACTGTCAGAACTCATCTTCTAGGTATTTTAATACTATTATTTAAATATCTGATTTAACATCTGATGTATCACCTTTTAATCAAAAGGCTGTACTCCACAGTACAGGTCTGTCAAGTAAGCATGTGAATTCACTGAATAAACTGAAGACATGCTGAACACAAAATAGATCAGAACGTGATCTAAAATGTACTTAACCTGGAACACTGAACAGGTTCCTGCACACTAACATAAACAGAAAATTGACCTCAAGAGTGACACATATTGGTGGCCACCAAATCATGTCCTTTTCTTAGCACATCATGAGTCGAGAAAGAACATTTCTTTTATACCTGGCTTCATCACCTAAGAGACAGTTACTCAAGGTGTTAAGCAATGCCATTGCAATAACAGTCAGTCAATGATTCACAGTAGTTGCCCATGGCTTAAAATGTGTAAATTAAAGCTGTACCAAGATGTAACTGACACAATTACAATAAAATCTTAAAATCCTAACATCCTCAGACTTTTGGGCTTTTATTCGGTTAAGTGTATTGTATGGTATTGATGTGCTCCTACATACACAAAGCTAAAAATGCCCAGGAGTCCATAGTGGGAACACAATAATGTCCTTCCTCTCTGCATCATTCTGAAATGGAGATCAATATTTTACATGAAGTACTCTTACACTAGTTCTAAATAATAATCACCCAGGAAAATTTGTACTTACAGAAAGGGATTGAAGTGGCTCACAGTTGTAGGGAGGAAGCCAAGTCCGGGTGACAATGTACCTTGTCCCAGCATGGTAGTGTGCACCGCCGTATAATTTTGTCTGTAAGCAAAAATATACTAGTATAAATCAACTGAATGAAATTATATTTAAGCAATTTATTCCATACTGATAGCATGCATATGAAAAAGGTCTAAGTAAAATATTAAAAGCCTCTAAAATAAACTGAAAACCTGAGTCAAACCACAGAGATCAACAAACGATGTTTATTAAAAACAATGCTTATTACTATCTACTTGTCATGCTGGTGAAATTATTAAAAGAATTTGTTATAAAGATTATCGAAAATATGTAGTAAAAATCAACAAACTCACTGCGCATGAAATCGGATGCAACATACCTTGAAAAAGCAAAGCCGCTTTTAAACGGGGATCCATGTTTACAATTTGGTTTATAAAACAATGTTCCTTTTAATGTAATGGCAACTGTAATATCAGAAAACACAATACAAAGTGTAAGGATTACTGCGCCTACGGCTTCTAACTAAATACACGTAACTGTCAGATGGTTAATAAGACTTTGCAGCAAAACGAGCAAAAATACATTTTTTTTAAAGTAAACATTAAACGTTTTCATGGAAAGCCAGCTCTATATGACAAGTGCTAAAACAGCTCGTCAAGCAACATAACGTTAGACTCAAATATTGTGTGCACACGATATTATTTTTATATGTTTGTCGCGTCGCTTAACTTACTTCAGGTTCGAAGACTTAGTCCAGACTCTCTCTTGGTACAAACACAGTGTAGATCGCATGTTTCCTGTGGACCCCCACTTTACGTCGTAAAGATTAGCCCCACTTTACGTTCTTAAAGATCACGTGTTTCCTGTGGAGATGACATATTTCCTGTGGAGATGACATTTTTCCTGTGGAGCTCCACTCTACCGTCTTCTGCAGCTGGACCCTCTTGAAAACATCCGAGAATTTCCCCACTCAAAGTAAGTGTAAACAAAATGGCTGGAAAACGGCATCTGCGCCGAGGGTTCCCGAGTGGTTCCGAATCGACAATCGTCGATGTGGAATGCACGGGAAATTCAAATTTCGTCATTCTTGGGCGTTTTCCATGCGATTTTTACGAAATAAAATTCGGATCGGAGGCATTTCGGCGGGTCGGGAGGGGACAAGAACCAATTTTTTTTAAAGTGGCCTAAAGGAAGGGGGAGAACTCAGTACTAACCGGAGCTTAGCCGTGGGATAGAGCGTGCATCGCCTGGCACTTATCAGGACTCAGTGTTGGGCTCCTGCCAGGACTGAAAGGGGCTCCCCAGTCCGTGGGTGATGATGGCACGTCCGATTGTGAATAGCGTTGCAGCTGCTGATGCATTTTAATCATTAGAGGGACTTGTGAAGAAGGAGGTGCCGCCTATTAATGTTGCTTGCTTATGGCGTTAAGAGCCCTGAGTGTGCATCGGTCAGAATGCATCAGTCCGTCGTTCCACCAGCCTTTATTAACAACAGCAACTTGCTTTCGTGGGAATATACGTGTGGTTCTGCAACAACCAAATTGAACTCCCGGTAAACATCACACACCGCCAAATAACAGCAATTATCTCGTTCCGGAATGATAAATTAACAGCCTTTTATATTTAAACAATATTTAAATGAGTTAGCCCATGCTAAGTCGGCTGCAGAGCTATTGTGCTAACTGCACTAAGAACACAATGTTATGCCATCCTTCATAAATAAGGTATTTAAACATACTTAAAATGCAGAACTTAAATCATAAACATAATAAAGGATTACAGTTAAGGGAGCAAACGTTAACCAAATACAAACGTACGGCTCTTGGACTGAACAAGCAGGGTGCTAAAACTCAAAACTACAGTTCCTACGCGGTCCGCAAGGTGGCACTCGCCGCCCACCACTCCCGACACCAACAGTCGTCTTCACTCTTCATGACAGGACTACTTAGCAATGCTTATGATATTTCGTAATTTTGTCTGATATTCCATAATTTTGTAATCATTAAAGGGACTACTTACTATTGCTTATAATATTTCATGATTTTGTCTCGCTTTATATTTCATACTTTTAATATTCCTGAAGAGACCGAAGCGTACCTGTTTGTTCCGACAGCCCTATATCCCCCTCTCGTACTAAAACACCCAAATAACCTTTGCCAAGACCCTCTCCCTTCTCTCCTCCATCTTCTGCATGGTATACAACTCTTCTTTCAGGATACAGCAGTACTCTTGCTGAGCTATGCACAAAAATTGGAAACCAGTGTGGGTTGTAAAGACAGAACAGACATTTCCCTTTTTTCAGACTTTCTTGCGTGAGTTGCAGGGGATTTTCACTGATGGAAAGGTCATATCTGAACCCCTCATTCCCCAACAAATGTCGTCTATGACCAATATATGTATAACTGAGGCTGATGTGGTACTAAGCCTAGCTAAGCTCAAAATAAATAGATGGCATCTTGCCTGCAGTTTTAAAGGAGATGAGGAATATTATTAGCCGACCTTTAACTTTATTATTCCAGAAATCCTTATCTGCTGGTGTGGTACCTTCTGATTGGAAGCATGCTAATATAACACCCATATTCAAAAAAGGGGATCGAAGTAATCCAGCAAACTATAGGCCAATCAGTTTAACTGGAAAAAATAATGGAAGCTATAATCCAAGTGAAAATGGTAAGTAACATTCTGAGGGATAACCAACATGGATTCAGGTGAGGAAGGTTCTGTTTGACTAATCTGTTGGAGTTCTTTGAGGGAGCTACAAGAGAAATTGATCACAAAAAGGCCTATGATGTCATCTACTTAGCTTTCCAGGAGGTCTTTGATGTTGTCCCCCACAAATGGCTCTTGCTTAAGCTCAAAGCTGCACGGATTTTAGGAACTGTAGCAGCTTGGATCGAAAACTTTGTAACAGACAGGAAGCCGCGGGTATTTATTAGAGGCACAAGGTAAGAGTTTTAATGGGCACACAGAGAGGCATACGGGACAGAATAGTCATAATAATGCAATGACAGGACTAGTGAAACAAACTCTGACGTGGACTTAAATACACAGAACTAATGAAAACCAACTCACAACAGCTGATGACAAGGGGATTCCACACGAGGTTAACGAGGGGCCGTGGCACACACGAGGACAGGACTGGCAGGGTGTGACAATATAGGTTGCCTTATAAAAACCACTGGAATTCAAAGTGACAGATCGCCGTAGAGTCCTGTTTATAAACCTTTATTAATACTGAAGTGATAGAGGTAAGGTTTACTCACAGATAACAAGTTATGTCTGAAGCTTTATTTGGTCACACAAGCAGCTTGACGGCACAGACTCGGCGCTATTTGTCTCTGAGGAAAAGGAAACTCATTAGATTTCCTGTCAAACATTTATGCAGGTAATTACACCAGGAATGCCGAAGGCAAGCAATAGTCTGATACATAATAAAAACTAGCAGCTGTCGGAATGGTTTTATTCGTTTTATTATTGTTGATTTATTTAGTTGTTGTATACTTTTGGATTAAAATGAATTAAACAAATTTGTCCGTCATTGATGTTACTACCGTTGATCTGTCCTGCCCGTAGCCTTCTTTCCCTTAATAAATCCCCAGTTTTCCCTGTATTCCACCTGCCTGCCTTGTCTTTCCCTGCCTCCTGCCCACTTACCTGCCCGTCGCTACCCGGGAAACCTGACAACTGCAGTTCCACTGTTTTGTTTGGCACCCTAAATTATGTCCTGCAATCTGTGGAAAAATCTGAAGGCTGAGGAATGTTACGTAACACAGCTGAAATGCAAAAGCTCTCTCTGGTGTAATTCACTGCATAAAACCAATGGTCTTAAGTGTGGTGTCTTCTTCATAACACTCCCTGACTTTTGTATCCGTGACCATGAGATAGGGTGGGCTGCTTTTCTTCCTTCATTTTACTAGTGTTCCTCCCTTTCCTCCCAGCCTTGGCTGGTGGTTCAGGCAGCATCACCTTCTTTTAATGGACCACAGTTACACAGAGATGAATAACATGGAATACTTTGGATTGAGGTTTTGCAGTAAGAGGGTGCTGAAGGAAAAAGGAGTTTCAAAGAAATCGGTCTGCCTGTACTGCCGATTTTGTCTCTGCCCATTTCAGATGTTCATGTAAAGTGTGAATTTACTAATGTGACATTCCTTAAATATAACCACTGAAACAGAACGGTTGTAAATTTGCTGTCCAGTTTGGTAGATGGACTGACGCAGAGGCGGAGCTATGGATAAGTCTGGGTGGTATTGACAGCTGGGCCCACCCAATTAGATTAATGAATCTGCATTCTTTATATATAAATTACTGTCTTCTAACTCTGTTCCTATACATCACTGTTGTTACTGTGGCAAGTACGACAGAATGTGTGAGCTCCCTCTAGTGGTCCTCTAGGTATAATTTTTTCTCACTTTTTTGCTATTCTGTCTTTTCATACCTATAATGCGGCGATTAGCTTCATACTGGGCACCGACACACCTGGAAATGACGTAACATCGAACCAAATGCCAAAAGTAATCAGAAGTTAGCACGCTGGCCAGAATGCACAGATAACAAGCTACACTGCAAGTCGTCCAGCCACGACGTCACCCAGCCCCTCGTCTGCCGTCTAAAATACAGGTAAATTACATGTGCTCCATATTTCTGCAGCTGACATTATTTTGAACTGGGCCATAAAGAACATATTCTCATAGCGATGGCTTTTAATCAGTCCATGCTGGATCTGGGAGAAATGATGCGGCGAGCAAAGCAGGTGGTTTGGGTGCCGACGGTGCGTGAAGGTGTGCAGGCAGCGGCAGGAGAGAAGATGTTAAGGATTCAGTGGAGTGCAAAGGTTGTAGGTGATTTGAAGTTAGACAACAGAGATTCGTGGCTGTGGAGCATGATAGGAGTTTTGTGTGATTCAAAAGAAAGTACAGAGGAATGTTGGCAGGAAATGGAAACAGAAGTGCCTGAGGAGGTGTGGACTGCTCATGATACAGATGTAGGCCTAGTAAATTCAGCTAGCCCACTGGAAATTTATCTTAAGCCGGGGTGCACACCACCCTGGAAAAACCAGTACCCCTTGAAACCTGAGGCCGAGGAAGGTATAAGGGAAACGATAGAGGGATCACTGGATGCAGGGGTGTTGGTGCCTACCATTAGCTGCTGCAACACCCCCCTCTTGCCTGTGCCAAAGGCAGGAGGTGAAAAGTGGAGGCTGGTACATGATTTGCGTGCAGTAAATGAGGTAGTGGAGGATCAGACAGCAGAAGTTCCCAATCCACACACTGTTGACAAATGCGCCCCCCCATTGCAAAATGGTTTACAGTTGTGGATTTGTGTTCAGCGTTTTCAGTGTGCCCCTTGCAGAACAGTCACAGTTTCTGTTTGCTTTCACCTACTGGGGTCAGCAGTATACCTAGACGAGGATGCCACAGGGATTTAAGCATTCGCCGCATGTTTTTAATCAGGTGCTTAAGGCAGACTTAGACTGAATTTAAAAAGTACAGTGATACTCCACATACTGTATCTATTGTTGTGTGCGGAAACGCTGGCAGACTGCCACCAGGACTCAGTGCAGTTGCTGAAGGTCTTGGCAAAAGGGGGCCATAAGGTGTCCAAGGCCAAGTTGCAGTACTGCCAAGAGCAGGTTACGTACTTGGGGCGTGAGATCAGCCACGGGATGAAAGCTATAGCAGCAGAACAGCTAAAAGGAATCACTAAGGCTCCGAAACCCATGACTGTGTCACAGATGCTGACATTTTTTAGGGACGACAGGATTCAGCGTGGACTGGATTGAGGACTGTGCTGTGAAGGTGGCACCGTAGTGGGCACTGATAAAGGAGGAGGGCCACACTAATTTGAAGGCCCCCTTAATTTGAACTCGGTAGCATTTGAATCTATCAAGCAGAAGCACCAGAATGCACCTGCTCTGGGCCTCCCAGTCTACACCAAGCCGTTTTATCTGTATGTCGGGAACAGGAAGGACGGCTTTGGGACAGCCCTGCTCACTCAGGACTTGTGTCCTGGCAGACGGAAGCAGCCATTGGCATACTATAGCATGAAGCTGGACAATGTGGCTCACGGATACCCACCCTGTTTCCAGGCAGTGGTGGCTGCCTATTTAGGCTATGAAAAGGCCACTGCCATCACAATGGGTTATCCAGTGACAATTTATACTTCACATAAGGTGGTGGACCTTATTGACAAAGGCAAATGTGTGTTGACCCCAGCAAGGCAGTTAGCGTACTTTGCATTTCTCTCTTACCCGGATGTGACAATAAAGCGCTGCACTACAGTGAACCCTGCAGACAGCATTCCCCTGGAGGATAAGGGCAGCCACATGAGTGTGTGGCAGAGTCTTTGGTTTACACTAAACTGAGACCAGACTTGGAGAGCTCTCCCACTGAAAATAGCGAGATGGTTTTGTTTGTGGATGGCTCATGTTGGAGAGATGGGGATGCCTTGAAGGCTGGGTTTGCTGTAGTTCAGGCACAGGGTGATGATTTTCACACTCTCGTTTCAGAGCCAGTGGCACAACCGTGTTCCGCTCAATTAGTGGAGATAAAGGCTTTGACTGCAGCGTGCCGGCGAGGACAACATAAGACGGTTACAATCTACACAGACTCTGCATACGCAAATGATGTATGCCATCTGTTTGGAGCAGTCTGGAAGCAAAGGGGGTTTCGCAAAATTGACGGCTCCCCCATTCAGCATTATAATCAGATTTTGGAGTTGCTACACGCAATGATGCGTCCCAAGCGTTTGGCTATTGTTTAGTGTCAGGCCCACCGCAAAGGTCGTGATTTTGTTATTCAAGGCAATGCGGCCTCTGATGCGGCAGCCAGGGCGGCTGCACAGGTCAGGACTGCTCATCTTTTGCCTATGGTGACTATAGGGCTGGACCTTACTGTTTCTGATCTGGTGGCCCTGCAGGAGCGTGCGGGCCCCTATGAGGCCTCAGTGTGGCTAAAAAGGGGGGCCTCTAAGGATGCTAATGGTCTGTATAGCAACCATGAGGGGCTTTTGGCCGCACCTCTGTCTTTGGTGAACATTTTGATAACGGATGCGCATGGTCTTGACCATTGCACAAGGGGGAAGGTGTTTTTACACCGCAAGGTTTCTGGGCACCACAGCTGCAAGCAATGGTGGATACAAGGTTGTCAGAATGTGAGGTGTGCATTAAGAACAATGTACGCAAAGCAATCACAGCCCCAGTAGGGCACATTCCAGTGCCGGAGGGACCGTTCAGACACTTGGTGATGGACTATGTGGACATGGGAAAAACAGCATATGGAAAGCGATATATGTGTGATTGTGGACAGGTTCAGCAGACGGGTGGAGGCAATACCGTCCAAGGACATGGAGGCGATGACAGTGGTGAAATTCCTGATCAGAGAGGTGATTCCGAGGTTTGGGATACCAACTGAAATCAGCTCTGATAATGGAGCTGCATTTGTGGGGAAAGTTACTAAGTTAGTGGTTCAACAGCTGAGAATAAAACAAAGGTTGGGATGTGTGTATCACCCTCAGTTGCAGGGTATGGTGGAGAGAGTGAATGGCACACTTAAGCAGAAACTGAATAAGATTTGCGCCACCACGAAAATGAACTGGGTAGATGCACTGCCAACAGCCTTGATGGCGTATCGGATGGAAACGCACAGGGCGACGCATTTGTCTCCGCATGAAATGCTGACAGGGAGACCAATGCCTGGATCGACTTGGAGGGGGCCGTATAAGGGACCCAGCCTAGATCAGCTGGGGGATGAATTAAAGTTGTACATGAGGACGTTAACCAAAATACACAAAGCTATTTCCAAACAGGAAAGGGAGAAAGCACAGAAAGAAGACACAGACCAGAAGGAGCCAGTCATCTTTCCAGGAGATAAAGTCTACCTGCGAGTGTTCCGGCGAAAGTGGCACGAGCCCCGACGAGAGGGACCCTTCAAGGTGACACGAGCCATAGCAACAGCAGTACAGGTAGAAGGGAGTAACACGTGGTATCATTTGAACCACTGCACTAGAGTACTGCACGAAAGGCAGATAGTCACTGAAAACGACACAGAGGATGCAGCTGCCCTTGACTCAGATGGCCCTGATGGAGCTCCCAGAGGAGCTCCACAGCTTGGAGAGGAGCCAGTTTCAGGTTCAGAGCAGACTGAGGGTCAAGAGGGAGCGTCGCAAGCAGACCAGCCACTCCAGACAGGACACGAAGCTGTGGGTTCTGGTAGGGCTGACAGCGATGATATTGGTGATGCTAATGATATATCCGGCCCTTCAGGTCTGGGGGCACAGCAGGACCACAGGTCAGGTGAGTTCAGAACAATTGACTTCACTGACTCCGCCTTGTCCTTTGATGCTGAATAACCTCTCAGATAACAATGAGCGAAAGCGGAGAGATAGGGAGGAGATATGGGTGTGAGGAGAGTGAGCAAATTGTAGAATATACCCAGGATGAAGTAGACCTGGATGGGTTAGCAAAACATATGCTTGGAAATTGGTGGTATAAATAGGCTAAGTATATCGCCGCTTCATTAGGGCAGGAGGGTTGTGTGTTGTGTGCAGGTCCTGACCCTTCAGTTAGAGTAGTCCCATTCCCATACACTAATAAACAGTGTGAAGAATGGGAAATGGAGAGGATTATAAGATTCTGGAAGAGTCTGTGTCAGGAGGGGCAGGCCCCTGAGAAAGACTGCAGACCCATATCTAACCAGTCAGAGTGCATACCATACTGCCCATATCAGTGTCTGATATATCAGGGAAATTCTAAATATGCGTACAGGATGGAAAAGCATTGTGGGCAGTTTAAGCCCTGGGAAGGGGGACAGCAAGATATTATGGCGAACAAATTGAGTTTTTTCAAGGGACTTATTTATGAGTGTTTTACAAATGATAGGCCAGAGGAGGTAGGCATCTTCTGGGGAATATGTGGAACTGTTTGGAATGTGAAAGGTCCCTGATTACAGAACGGAGAACTATCACGTGTTCTGCTGGATGCGCTAGAAAACCAGAGTGTGCCCCTGGCAGATGTGTGGTGGCTGTGTGGTAAGGAGGGTGGATTGAGGCCTACTCTTCCCTATAATTGGGGAGGCCTCTGCGCTAGGATAATGTTAGTCAGCAAGGTGGATATATATTCTAGAAGACGACCGTCTAGGTCCCGCAGATTTGTTGCAAATTACGAGAATCATCCCAATGTATATATAGACGCAATTGGCCAGCCAAGGGGCATTCCAGAGAAATATAAGGTGAGAAGTGAGATAGCTGCTGGTTTCGAATCGATATTGATTTGGCCTACTATTAACAAAAATGTGGAATGGATAAATTATTTGTACTATAATCAGCAGAGGTTTACCAACTATACTCAGGAGGCACTCGCATCTCTGGGGGAGCAGCTTCAGGCCACCAGTCTGATGGCCTGGCAGAACAGGATAGCCCTGGATTAGCTCCTGGCAGAAAAAGGGGGAGTGTGTGTGCTGTTCGGGGATCAGTGCTGTACGTTTATTTTTAATAATACAGCCCCGGATGGTTCCTTTACTGAGGCTATGAGAAAGTTGCCGGGGTTACAGGATGAGATGGCAAGTAATGCAGGACAACATGATGGGTTGTTTGACTGGTGGTATGATATGTGGGGAAATTGGCAGCAAGCCCTTATGAAAGCACTCTATGTGGGTGCTGTGCTCATTTTTGCTCTGCTACTAATCTTTTGTTGTGTAGTTCCTCTTGTTCGCTCCCTAGTGGGGAGAGCACTGTCCCGGCAGACGACTATAGCTGCAATGTCTAGAGTGGTGGGAGGACCGTTTGGAGCGGCATCCTCCTGGACCAACACGGAAACGGATGGCGACATAGACACCTTGGATGCAGTCCTGCCCATAGCTGAAGTTCGGCCGTACCGTGTGTGAATACTCCGGGCGGGAGACCTGCAGCATGCCTGCCTCCCATGACATCTGGGATTTTCTGATTATGACAGACTGTCCGTTATAGTAGTATGCAATGTTATTAGTTAACCTTTTACTTATCTTTGTATTAGATATATCTGTTTTTGTATTGAGTTTGTAATAGATTTTGTAGTCCTGCTATACATGCAATATATTCATGGGAGGTCATTTTATGGTGATCCTCCCCTCCCTTCCTGATGTACCCCCTGT
The DNA here is from genome assembly GCF_023856365.1 of Brienomyrus brachyistius. NCBI lineage: Eukaryota > Metazoa > Chordata > Actinopteri > Osteoglossiformes > Mormyridae > Brienomyrus > Brienomyrus brachyistius. The sequence goes on from NC_064541.1 coordinate 4,488,154, forward strand.
GCTGCTGTTGGTTGATTCTCAGTGTTAGTAGTTTGTGAGCCATGCCTGCCATGGACCCCGAAGGGGGGGGGGGCGCGCCTGTGGCGGGCTGGGAGTGGAATTTCCCTGGGTGATAGGGTTTTTGCCCTCCCTCCTGGGCTGGATGGACAGGATTGTGTGTGGGGGAAATATATGGAATATTATTTAGCACTATATAACGTAGAATACAAGTATTATAATATTATTAAAAAGTATGCCAAATATCCATGATATTATGTTTACAATGTAAACATTATAATGTAATCAACACAATGTAATCAACTGAGTATGTATTTGCACCTTTTGTTAGTTTGAGTTTCTGTTTGTTACTTTGTTAGTCCTGAATCTATGAATATTCACTTTTATTAGCGTATATTTTATCACTATGTTAAAGGACAAATATATTATCAACCTTCTAGTTAGACAATGTGTAACAGGCTGAAACTGCCAAGGTTTACTACTGAAGGAAGGGATTCGCCTGAGTTCACCAGAAGTTCACGGCTGAGCATTTTTAAAAAACCAAGTGGAGCTGCTCGCGCCACCATTATGTTCAGCCGAGAGACCAAACGGTAAAAGAAATGATGGACAAACTTATCACCTAGGGGTGTGGATTAAGGGAAAAAACAATGATTGTGAATGGATGAAGGAATGATGATGCTTAAGTGACGAGATAAGAATTAAATTAAATTGGTGTAAAACAGTACTGGACACACTTTATGTGTCCAGCCTTGGTTGTAACTTCATTGTTGCAATAAAGACTGAATTCTGGATACTACACAAGCGGCCCTCTGACTTCTGATTTGGCGGGGAAGGAGAAAAACCACGACATAACCCTTCAGAACTGGTGTAAGAATCAACTTTTGGGTGTTTATAGTTTCCTGATTCAGGATACAGCAGTGCATTCTGGGAGCCGTCTATCTCCCACAGTGAAACACCCAGCGAAGTTAGGAAAAGAACTTATCCCTTGTTCTTTGGTAACAGATGGAGGAGTTTCATCATCATGTCCCTCCTTGCATAGGCATAGGATGAAATGATCCACCAGGGATGTCAACTGGGGTACTAAGGGCAGGGCGTAGCTTGGTCTTGGGTCAAACTGTCTGTCACAGACAGATGTGATGTTAAAAGTATAATAATTGCAAAATAATGGTAATACTGCTGTTTTCTGCTAGATGTAGGTGTTGAGGCTCAGAGGGAGGGGGATGAGTGACGTGGAATTGAAGATCCACAGTGAGAAGGCAAGGGGGTCCAGATCAGCGGTCACGATCAGCCTCAGGGGTTGAGACTAGACCTGGTTGCCTTTCACTCTGCAGCAGGTTTGGAGAGCAAGTTAACCTCTAGCTGGGCTTGTGGTTTCGATATCCGGCCCAGCTCTCTGTGGGTGTGATAGATTAATTTTTATTTGAAAGCTGTATCACAGTAGTTTTGAAAAAATAAAACAGTCATTGAGGAAAGCAGAATTCATTTATTAATACATTAATAAATTCATAATTACAAATATAAAATGTCTGATAAAAACAAAGCCTTATTTAAAAAAGGTTAAAATGCCAAAGCTCTGAGAAAAGTTAAAACATTAAAAATGGGCTGACGGGGTTAAAAGCTTTTAAAGAAAAAAAATGATACCTGCCTTTACATCCATATTTAACTTGCGGTTTACCTGTTGAGCCTTTCAGCTCACAACGGGTTGATCAATTATGTCTGCGGAGGCCAGAAAGGGGAAACTTTCAGCGCGATGCCTCATTCTCAGTAATGCTACCACGGAGGAAGCGTCGTGCCTGGATGTGTTTATTTACATTTCCCCTTTATTCAGGGTGTTACATGGGCAGTTTGCATGGTCTCCCTGTATCCACGTTGGATTCCTCTCAGTTCTCTGGTTTCCTCCCGCAGTCCAAATACACGTGGTTCAGGTGAATTGGTGCCTCTAAAAGTACCCATAGTGACTGTGTGTGAGTGTTTGCCCTGTGACAGACTGGCATCCTGTCCTGGGTGTTCCCCTGCCTTGAGCCCTGTTCTGCCTCAGATCAGCTCCACGCTCCCTTTCTTGTACTGACCCTGTACTTAATAAGAATGTGCAAGATAGATGGCTGAACTAACATACATTGAAATGCTTTTTGTATGTCATGTCAAGTGATTTGTGTTTAAAAAGCACATTAACAAACAATACATGTTGTGCCAAAATGCTGTAAATAGAAAAGCTACAATAAAACCATGAAATACGTAATACAACCAGAGACACTGGACAAAGTTACATAATATATATAATTTTAGTAATTCAATGGGGATAAGATAAAAGCAGGAGTAACTGTCTCCAGGTCTTTGGCTGAAAGGTGTGATTTAAGCCTGGCTATTGAGCTGACAGAAACACCCCTTCACAACAGCATTTATTTGTTTATCAGACTCAATGATGAATCAAAGATGAAACCAAGATTTTTAGTATGTGACCGGAAGTTTTCTGAATGAGGCCCTAATTGTTCTCTGAGATCATGAACAGACCCTGAGTGACCAAAACTCATTACCTCTGTCTTGTTTTCATTAATCTAGACGAAGGTCATTGCTGTCATGTTCTTAATGTCCTCCCGACAGTTAGAAAGGGCCATCAGAGAGCAGCAGTATCCAGGTTTTAATGGCAGATAGAGCTGCATATCACTGGCATAGCAATGATATTTTACATAATAACATTCACAAATAGAGCCCAAAGGAAGCATGTATAGACGGAATAGGAGAGGGCCTGTATCACAGGACTGGATATGTTTACAAGTAAGGTCATAGTACTGAAGGGGTGTGGCCATCCCACACAGTGACAAGCCCATTCATTCACCTCATCTAGGCCTTTTACTAGGGATTTAAGGTCCTGGTTTTCCTCTCAGACCCTAGAACACACTGCCAGGCTCAGATTCCCAATCCCACATCCTGCTGAAGCCCTTCCCAAGATCAGACACTAGTTTTGTTTTCCTTGTTCTTATAGTAAAATGATGGTCTTTGACTTTTATACATCATCACTGTTCTGTTAATTACACATGACCTAATCTAAGTATTACACAAGCCAAGCATCATCACTTAGAGATGTCATGATGTGGAAAATCCTTGTTCAGCTAATTATTTTTCCCACAGGTGCTGACAGTGTGTCCACAGTGAAATGGGTCTGTGTACCCATGACAGGGTGCCAACCCATTGCAGGACACACTCACACTCCATTCTCTCGCACAAGCACACCTACCGGCAATTTGACAACTCCAATTAGCCTCAGCATGTTTTTGGACTGTGGGGGGAAATCAGAGTACCTGGAGGAAACCCCACAATGACACGGGGAGAACATGCAAACTCCACACACACAGAACTCTGGTAGAGACTTGAGCACACGTGCCAGAGGTGTGAGGTGACATTGCAAACCACTGCACCACCGTGCCACCCTGCTACAATAAATACATTATAATATGTTAATAAAATCATTTATCTCACCTGTTCACTATCAGTGCCGTGGGATGTGAATACTTTGGTCATGACACTAATTCATTGTTCTCCATCTAATCATTTTCTCTGTAGAATACCTTTCATAATTTATATTTCAGTTTCAAGAGTGACCTTTTCTTAGTCTTTATTGACTAACAGAGCACTGCTTTTTATTAACGATCCTTTCTCCTGTTTCCACTGCTCTCCTTTTCTCTGCACATGAGGAAGAAGGAGGGGATAATGAAAAACTGAGGTAAGCATTCAGCAGCATTTACAGTAGTGTGGGGATCCAGCTAGCAGCATTTACCTGATCACACAGTAATGGGAAACTGTCATTTTAATTTTAAGAGAAAAAGATATTATTTTTTATTTTATTTTATTAATAATAAACTTGAGATCCCATCCCATCCAGGGTGAGCCCTTGCCTTGTGCCCTATGCTGCTGGGGAACGACTGCAGGCCTGTTTTTACAAAATAGTGTAACATGTTGTGTGATAATCTCTAGCTATTTTCATGCTCTTTGTTAATGTCTCCTGTTCCTCACATGTAACCTGTGTAATACAGTAGTACAGATGGCTGTACCGTGTTGCTATAAAGCACGTAAGACTTTACTGTTCAAATCCACCCTCTTATTCAGCTCTTTGGTCCAGCTGGCTCTGCATGTAGGACTGGGCTTATCGGTGCTGCTGTTGATCATCAAGATGGTTTTACTTCAGTCAGAATAGATTCACTCTTCTGTTCTTCAGGTTTAATTGTGATACGTGTGACTGACAGACACACTGATGTCTGACAGGTGGGAGCAGGTTCTGGATGCTGTACTGAAAGCTGGGACTGGTGTGTTTTATATGATTTGCACCATCATCACCATTCAGCTGCACTGGACCTCCTGTAGAAAGCGGGAACCAATCAGAGAGAAGCAGAGGGTCTCCCTGTGTTAGAGGAAGCTGGCAGAGGAGATGACCTTCGTGGAGCAGAATGAGTCAGACAAGCTGGAAATAAATGGTTATATATATATTTTATATATATATATATATATATATATATATATATATATATATTCCCTCCACCACCCCCCCTCTGCGGAGGACTACTTTATTTCTATTTATTTTTATTTATTTCCTCAAGAGAGGGAGAAGGAGAGAGAGGGGGACAGAAGGACGAAAACGGAGAGGAAGGTAAATAGAGAGGGAGGGAGGGAAAAGAGAAAAACAATTAAGAAGAAAGAAAACCACAGATAATCTGCTTCAATACCTGCTGATGAGAGAAAACAACAACCAACATCTGTACGAATCACAATGAGCATGTTAAGGAGCAACAGCCGATAAAGACAGTGTGTGTTTGTGACAACCTGTTTGTACACCTGCGTGTATCTGTGAGAACCTGTTTGTACACCTGCTTGTATCTGTGAGAACCTGTTTGTACACCTGCGTGTGTCTGTGAGAACCTGTTTGTACACCTGCGTGTGTCTGTGAGAACCTGTTTGTAGTCCTGTTTGTGTCTGTGAGAACCTGTTTGTACCCCTGTGTGCACACCTTTATCTGTGAGCGCGCCGGTGTTCAAAAGGTTTCTCCATGTAAATGTCTAGTAGTGTGTGTGGGGAGCCACAGCCCCATCCCTCAGGACATGAAGCAGACACGGAGGAGGCCCGGACCCCAGACATCCAGAGGCCCCCCAGGGCATGGGAGCCCCCGGAGGACCACCGCAGGGAGAATAGCATCCCTCACCCAGAAAAGGGCAGAGGAGAGCTCCGGAGGGAGGCCATCCGGCAGCCACAGTGCAGGAGCCCCAGGGGGCCGTGGCGGTGAGCCCGCAAGCTCCGCCGGCGGCCGGCCCCACCAGAACAGACCAGGCCCTGGGCCCAGAGATCCAAGGGCCCCCCCAACCCCCAGCAAGGGCCGACAGAGCCACGAGGGCCAGATCCCGCCAGGCAACCGCCGAGGGTGAGCCAGCACCCACCCAAGCACCCAGCCCTGGACATCGAGAACCACCAACGCACCAGCGGCCGGGGGCCCCATCCACTGGCAGGGAGTGTGGCGGCGGGGCCACAGCTCTTCCTCTCAGCCCCCAGCTGCAAATGGTGAACAGAGAACGGGGGTGTGAAAAGACCCCATGCCCCCCTTCGCCCACTCAGATGTGTTGTTGGTGCGTGTTGTTCTAAAGTGCTTTTAAAACAGGTGAAGGGCATAGCGATAACCATCCCCTGCTGACCAACAGCTGGTGTTAGCTCGGCCCCTCCCCAGAACCCTCAATGTCTATGTGTGATTAAAATTGAGATGTGGGCCCTGGCACCAGAGGTAAGGCTGAATGAACAGACCGCCCTCTGGATGCCATTCTGTGTGCCCACCCCCAAGGCCCTAAATGTATGTGTTGTGAGAGAGTAAGTAATGAGAGTGTCTACGTTGTAGTGTATGAATGAGGTACATGTGGTCGCGAGGGGACAGAGGAGGGATACTTCCCCTGTATCCCAGCAACGCACCTGCACCTCAAAGCCCTACGTGTGTGGTGGTGTGATGGAGCGGGAGAAGGGAGGCACTTCGGGATGGGGAGGAAAGGAATGGCGGGGGGCCAAGTTCCCCCCCCTCTGGAGCCAGCTCCCCCGCTGACCCCCATAGGCACCCGCCCCCCCCCCCCCCCCCGAAATCCATCCAAGGTGGGGGGCCCAGGCCCATCCAGACCGGGGCCAAAGGCAGTGGCATCAGCGGGCCCCACAGAGCCCAAGACACCCCACCACAGAGGAAAAACTACCCCCGCCCCAGCATTCAGTCAACTCTCAGACTGCATAAGACAAAAGACATCCAGGTTGAGTCCCTCCTCCTCCTCTATTGGATCCCCCCCCGCAGAGTGGATACCCCAAAAGCAGGGACCCCCTGCGGACAGATGGTAAGAACCTCCCCAACCGGCCGAGGTACACGGTTATGTTAACTGCAGTGAGGCCTCTTTCACTTGACCCTGCTAAGTCTGTACAGTCATAGCAAGAGAGTCAGTTAAACACAGAGAGGTTGATCTGCAGTGTTGGATTATCTGTTGGGAACCTGTACAACCACGTATTGGCCACTTATTCACAAGCGCTTTGCTGCCACTTGCTGGTTAATGTTTAATAATAGTTAACTAGTGAAGGTTAGACTGGATTTTATTAAATTGTCTATTAATTCTGAAAAAATGCGGTACTATGCAAAAGTCTTGGGCCATCAAAGAAAATGTTTAATGCTATTTATCTGGGTTTTGTATATTTGCTCAGAACAAAAACACAATTATCATTAAAATATATGCAAATTAAAAGTAACACAATAAAAACTAACAAGAATTTCTCCTTTTCTCCAAAAAGTTGCTGATGCCTTGTTGGATCACTAGATGAACCATGCTTTGGTTACAAAATCTCTCCTCAGGGGCACCTCAGCCATTCCATGTATTTGTTAAATTTCACCACCAGCTCGCTTAATTAATTTAATTATTAAACAAATGTTAATGATGTATTGATTAGCCATAGGAGTTGTGTTAATGGTCAAGTCAAAAATATATGGGTGTATTAGATGGTTGGTGCAAATGCTGTACTGACTTAGAAGAGATTTTGAAATGACTGGGCTGCCACTCTTTGATGGACAAAATATTATAATTCTAGAAATCTTGTTTGAAGATGAACATCATTTTATTTGACGGCCCAAGACTTTTGCATAGTTTTGTATATGTCTTTTATACTGGTCATTATTTGTTTTAATACATGATTAATAAATTGATACTTTACAAAACATTTAGTATTTTTATGAAATTGGTTATTATTAAAAACAAATTCCACAAACTTAAACGGTTTGGGGTTATTAGGTCACGCCTCCTTGTCAGGGCCCACCAATCAGGGACTCTTTTAGAGGGTGATGTACGCATTAAATCAGGACCGCCCACTTATCGCTCCAATCACACCACCATCCAATCCAATCACAAATCACACCAGTTTGTCTCAGCTGACAGCAGCCTCACATATCAACTAAGGAGGAAGACGGCATATCAAAAGTAAAAAGAAAGACAACATCAAATGAAAACATCCCTGTGTTTTCTGCATTCAATCCCATTAAATGACAGTAAATCTAGTTGCTGTCCATGGTTCTGAAAACCTGGATCAGTAAATTCCAAATGAAACTTCTTTACCTGATTTAATTGTAACATATTTTGTTGGCAATGATGCTTTGTTGAGTCTAGAAAGGCGCAAAGTGGGTTACAGATAATTTAAATGAAGTAGTTTTACTTAAAAACCAGAAAGCTTTGAATAATCAGTTCAGCTTTGGACTATAGTGCTTCACAAAAGTAAAATCCATCCAGTTAAATCTCTTTACCTCCAAGTCAAGAAGGAATCAAATGCAGAAGCACATTGTGGGAGATACAAGGTGCAAACACATTAAAAGCACTTTTTTGTGTGAACATTATAAAACAGATTGATACATATTAAGCAGTTTGTAACTTTACATCCAGAGCTACATCAGTCAGAAAAAGATGACCAGCCCAACCAGCAGCTCCATCTCTGATTGTACAGAATCCCTTGTCTGAAGTCATGACTAAACTAATTTCCATATCTGCCTTCAGCTTCATCAGATAGATTAAATTAGGAACTAAACTAAACTAGGAGGGAAATACAGTCAAGCTATGTAAGTAGCTGAATTTTGTTTATCCACTAGAGGGCAGCCACACAAAGATTCCCTTATAAATGGTTCTGATGCTTCAGGGAAGCACTGTAGAGAGACCCAGGTATGCCAGTGAGGAGCAGATAAAGAGCAGACGGATCCACCAACTAGCTGTAATATATAGTATTTTCATTGAATTTAAACAAATGAATATAACAGTGTCAGAGTGTCAGATCCATGTGACTTTTTATGATTGATGAGCTTTGAAAGCCTGAATATGACTGAGGACGCCCACGGACCCCATTATGTGTGAAACACCATTGTGGTGCTGAGAGAAAGACAAACAGCACTCAGTCTGACAGGACTGCTGATAAGACCCAGATGAAGTGAATCACCTGACTTTGCCCCCCTCCCCCCAGGACACCCCCGCCCCTGTCATACAGACACCTTCCTAATGGACTTCTTGATTTGTACTGATCCACAGATATTAAAAGGATCTACTGCAGTGACATTTTAAAACTGTATAAAACATAATAAAGACTGAAACAAAGGCCTGAGGTCAGACCCTCTGTATGCGGCACACAGTGTGTAGGAATTATTAGCTCAGGTAAATTTTAATATCTCCACCAATATGTTTTGAAATTAATTAACTTTTAATTAATTATTATTTAATGCTGATTATTAACCAATTGTTATGCCGAATGGTCGGCTCCTCCAAACTCAATTGCGAATCCCCGATATCTGTTAATGTGAGACTTAAATGAGATTCATTAATAACCAGTATCGCTTAATAACCTGGGTTAATAGGCTCGTCCAGCGAGCTGCGTCACCAGGTAATGTAAACGATTGGTAGCGAAGCTCCCCTCACGGCCGATGAGAGAGAGTCTCGCGATATTTCAGGCGAGTTTAGAGGTTTCAGAGCGTAGTAGCCAGATCGCACAGAGGCAGGGACTATTGTGAGCATTCAATGACGGAGGCTGAAGTGTAAAAAGACATGCATTTATTCCTACAACTAACATAAGACAGACATTACACCTAACAAACAATAAACATGAAATAACGGAATAGACACAAACGATGTAATCATGAAAATGCAATGACCAGATTTAAAATGATTAACCTGAAAAGGGAAAAACTGTTCTGCAAAGCAAGCAGTTTGTAAGGATTATAAACCTAAAGGAATATAGCAGGTGAATAGGACAGTTTAGGTTGTTAGAAAGGAAAGGAAGTTGGTTTACTTGGATGCAGGAAAGAAGGAGGTCTTTGCAGTTGGTTGCAGTGGCTGATGAGCTGATGGGTGATGGCTCTCAGGGAGGCGCGGTGTTTGCAGCGGTTGTTGGAGTGGAGTCCCTCCGGTTCTTTCTTCTGGTGAAGCTTGGGCTGAGTTGCAGTTCTTTGGGTCTTCACCGACGGGCTTTTAGAACGCTGCTTGTTTCTCCTTTTTCTTCCCTGTTTCTCCCGATTTTCTCCTCCCCTTTGTTCTGAGATGCCAGGTTTTATAACATAAGGTTCGTGATTAGGAGTGACCAGGAATTCGAGTCCTGGACCAATGGCTGACCATCCATTTGGCGGGCTTTCGGAAGGGGGTCGGTATCAGTCCTTTTGGGATTTATGACCAGCCTGACTTCTCTGGTAATTGTGATTTTCATTAGGCTGGTGTAACTTTTGATATGTCCACTTTTGTGGTAACCATTGACCAGATTTGGAAACTGGAGTGATTTTCCTTCGGTTTGATACCAAACATGCCGTACCAGCCTAGCGGTTCACACCAAATACCATCTGTGATGATTAATTAATGATTACTTATATTATGCTATTATGTTATGTTCTATTACTCACACCAGTATATGGTACAGGTGGTTTAGGTTGTACCTCAACAGATATTACCCTTTATACAGACATTATATGACATATTCTCATGTCATAAGCACATCTTACCCTTAGATAGGCATGGTAGAATACAAAGATCAGATAAGGGTTGCCGAGGAATGTGGCAAAGAAAAGGGGGGGGGGGGGAGAAGGTTTGTCAAACAAAGAAAAAGAATCTCCAAAAGTTAAGACACATTCGAACATAACCTGTACATATCTGTATATTAAGACTAGTAGTCAAGAGTAACTACATATACAGATATACAAAAGCCAAACTTAAAAGAAACTTTCTTTGGGGTGTTGGTTTGTTCGGTGAGTGGTATGCAAGGCAGGATGTCTGGGGAGGGGGTTGTGTGCCAAGTCGAGGGACCCCTGTCCCTGGGGATCCACTCTGCTATCTGTAGGTCGTTAAAGCTTTGGGCAATAAAAGTTGGAGTGCTGGCCTCCCTGGTTATCTATGTGTGTGGGGTCACAAACCACCCTTTGGGGCCTAGGTCGATGTGTGCCTTCTCGTACCAGGGTAGGCCTTGTCTCAGGCCACCTGGAATTTAAGCTTTGTGATATGTGCATGTGTGATCCTACAAGTGTTTCTGCAGAGTCTCACACTCACATCCTGTATGACGACATTTCTGCTGTTCAGAATAAGTCTGATTTCACTGCTCTTTGCTCATTTGCAATATGAGGAAGTAACAGTTTAGAAAAGAACTAGACTTATTTGATTAATTTGTTTGTAGTTTAAACTGTGAGCATGAATGATTCACTGTGAAGGCCAGCTATCAATAATTTTGCTATGAAATCATGTTTCTAAAATAAGATTCTAGATGTAATCAAAATATTTATTCCTGGTAAGAGCAGGACAAAAGCAGCATCAAACTGTTTTCCTTATTACAGACAAGAAATAGAGAGAAAATGTATCAGTGCACAAACAGTTTATTTTTATCAAAGATAGATGGATGATTTTTAAACATTTAAAACCCAGAAAAAGGGAGGCAGTGAAGTTATGGAGAGTCAGGAAGTGAGTGTCAGTCTCCACAGATCCGAGGTCACACTTAAGGCTCCTCTGATGCTCCTCTTCATCCTCTTCTTCACTGATGGGCCTCCAGGTGAGGATCACTTACTCTGGGACAGGCTCTCACTCTCTCTCACTCCACCATTCAGCGTAGTTAAGATGAAGATACATTTTGCACAACATACTTACTACATCTGTATTTTTATATTCATATTGTTCCCTGAAGTTTTATCACTTCCCAATAATAGTCTGTGGCGGTAGCATGTTGACTGACTGATTTTAGAATTGATTGCAGTCTTCCTTGTGTCCACTATGTGGCAGCAGTATACAGGAAATATCTTATTCTGTCACAGCCGCTGGTGTGTGTATAAATTCACATACTCTGATAGTAAGTAACTCTGCCTCCAACTGTTTGTCAGGGATCTGGGCAGGAATGAATTACATGTCAAATGTACATACAACAGAGATGAGCTCCTGGGAGAACTTTGCCAGAAGTTGAAACACGACTTTAAGAATGACACTGATCCAGAAGTGGATAGTTTAGGTCCAGAGAGTAAAAATCCAGTCCTGGATTTTGTTTCAAACAACTAGTTGTGTAAAGTGCCACAGACACAGAGTACTCAGCTGGTTGGTTGAAACTAAATCTTGGTCTGGATTTTTACTTTCTGGACCTGAACTATCCACTGCTGCACTGACCCCCACCTTCTTCTTTTTTTTCCCCTTTGTCCTGTCCGGCAGCTTTAGCAGAATCGAGGTCTGAATGCACTGCTCTGCCAAACATGTTTGCTTTACCATGAGGGGCTCTATAAACTCTGTATAGACTCCTCATGTTAATCGATTTCTTTATTTTATTTTATTTTATTTTATTTATTTATTTTATTTTGAACACATACAAAATTTTGCAGTGGGTGAGCTGGCTGAAGAGGAGGGACAGATTAGGAGGGAAAAAAGAAGGAAAAAGAAAAAAGGAATAAGTGAGAAACATGTCAAGAGTGGATAAATTCAGAAATGTGAAATTATCCAGAAATGGATGAATTCAGGAACAAACAAAATTAAAAAGTGAAGAAAGTAACACAACTATACAAGCATATAAAATCTTAGTGTGTGCTTGGATGGATGCGTGCAAGTATACGTGCATGTGTGCTCAATTGTGTAGGCGAGATGCAGGCTAGGGTGCGTGTGTTGTGTGCGTGTGTTGTGTGCGTGTGTTGTGTGCGTGTGTTTTCAACATGAAATGGACTAAATAGCAAGGGTGGGAGGCCGCAACCACACCCCACAAGAGCCAGAGGTCGGCGGAGACAGGCCCGGGAGGACCAGGACGTACGCAGCACCCAAAGAGCACGGAAGAGCCGGGCCCCACGTCCCAATAACAGCCATGCCTCCACTCCAGCCGGGGGAGGAGGGAGGTCCCAGACGCAGCCCCCGCAGCCAAAAGGGCATGAGCCCCAAAGAACCAGAGGTGGGTTCCCAAATGCGAGGGCGCGGCCACTCCCGTATGAGCTAAGGCCAGGGCCCCTAGGACCCCAGGCGGCCGAGGGCCGACCAGCCCCCAGTAGAGAGCCTCACCCACGCTGGAGAGGCCCGAGCCCCCCCCGGGCCACCAGCCAGTGGAAAGGGGCCAGCAACCATGCCCAGGAGACCAACCGCACCCAGGACGGAGCAGCAAGCACGGACCCAGGCCGCCACCATCCACACAGACACCCCGCAAACACACCTCGCAGCCATGCACATACACCATACACACATCCCCACAACATACACAGACAAGGGGCAGGGCTTACTGAGTTTAAATTGAAGGTGACACCGCCACAGACACCTGTGTCTGTGGCGGATAAAGGTAAACAGTCTAGTTGTTACTACTGCTTCTAAACCTTTCTCTCCTACTCTATCCTATCCTCTACTTCGCAATCTCTCACACCATCACTACAGACATGTGCCTTAGACATATACCAGTACACTTATCTTTGAGACCTAGAATATCTCATCCAACATCCAGGCGCCGCACTCTCAGTAATCTTGTCTACCCTCCCATACCACCCCAGTCACAGCGAAGCGTGTTGGGTGGCCTCTGGAATTGCCAGTCTGCTGTAAAGAAGGCTGATTTCATTTCTGCCCTTGCTTCACACCACTCTCTTGACTTTCTGGCTCTGACGGAGACCTGGATATCGCCTGAGAACTCGGCTACCCCGGCAGCTCTCTCCTCTGCTTATGTTTTCTCTCACTCTCCTCGCCAAACTGGCAGGGGTGGTGGCACAGGTCTATTGGTAACTCGGAACTGGTGCTACACGCCCCTCTCTCTGCCCCATCTCAACATTTCATCCTTTGAATTCCATGGAGTTGCTGTTACCTCTCCACTCGATATTCGGATCATTGTTGTCTACCGCCCTCCTGGCCCCCTAGGCTGCTTTCTAGAGGAGCTTGATACTCTCCTCAGTCTCTTCCCCACTGACAGCTCCTCTCTCATTCTCCTTGGTGACTTCAACCTCCCCCATGACAAGCTCCCTTCTTCTGGTCTCCTCCCTTTTCTCGATTCCTTCTCTCTAACATCCAACAGCTCCTCTCCTACACACAAAGGAGGTAACGTCCTCGACCTGGTTTTCAGCCGCCCCTCTCCGGCTACTGACATCTCTTCTACTCCTCTACACATTTCTGATCACCACTTTGTATCCTTTACCATTGCCCTACCCGTCTTGCCCAATCCCAGTTTTCAACGTTTCCTCCCCACTCGACCAAACCTCCACTCTGTCTCCGCTTCTTCTGTTGCTTCCTGCACCCTGTCTTACCTTCCTGACCCTGACTCCTTTTCCTCCTTGGCACTGGAGTCTGCAACTGATACTCTCATCTCCTCACTTTACACATCCTTGGACAACCTCTGCCCGCTGTCTTCCAAACCAAGGAAAACTCGGCCTACTCCTTGGCTTTCAGCTGCATTACGTACTTCAGCATTAGTTTAAATACACAAACTCGTGGCCATAGGTGGAAATTAGCGGGAGAACATTTCAAGCTGGATTTAAGGAAGCACTTCTTTACACAGCGTGTAGTCAGAGTATGGAATAGCCTTCCTGATAATGTAGTGCAAGCTGAATCCTTGGGTTCCTTTAAATCAGAGCTAGATAAGATTTTAACGACTCTGAGCTATTAGTTTAGTTCTCCCCAAGCGAGCTTGATGGGCCGAATGGCCTCCTCTCGTTTGTATAGTTCTTATGTTCTTATGTTCTTATGTACTAACCGAAGAGAATTGCGGGTAGCAGAGAGGACGTGGAAGAAATCTAAGCTTGATGCAGATCTGTCTTCCTACCGTACTCTGCTATCCAAATTCTCTATGGACGTGACTGCAGCTAAAACTGCCTTTTACAAAGACAAACTAGAATTATCCTCACGAGATCCTCGCAAACTCCATAACATCTTTTCATCTCTTCTCAACCCTCCCCCTCCTCCTGCTCCTTCCTTCCTGACTGCTGAAGATTTTGCCAACTTCTTTGCCGAGAAGATTGACAGAATCTGTCAGACATTCTCTCCCTCATCCACTACACTACACACTAAGGATTTCCCTCCCCCCTCACTGGCCCAGTTTTCCGGTCTTACGGCAGATGAGATCATGAAAGTCATCTCATCTTCCAACCCTACCACCTGCCCACTTGATCCAATCCCTTCTGCATTGTTTCAGACAATCTCTCTAGACCTTCTCCCCTTCATCACGACTATCATTAATGGCTCCATAACCTCCGGTCATGTACCAACAGCATTCAAAATAGCCAGGGTCATTCCCATCCTAAAAAAACCCACTCTAAATCCCTCAGACACTTGAGGCTACCGACCAGTATCGCTTCTTTCCTTCCTTTCAAAAATCCTCGAACGTACAGTCTACAACCAGCTTTCTCTCTATCTCTCTCAGAACAACCTCCAGGATCCTAATCAGTCTGGCTTTAAAGCAGCTCACTCTACAGAGACTGCCCTCTTAGCAGTCACTGAGAAGCTACATGCTGCCAGATCGGCCAAACTGTCATCTGTCCTCATCCTTCTTGACCTATCAGCAGCATTTGACACGGTCAACCACAAAACTCTCCTATCCATCCTTAGGAGTCTTGGCATTGGTGGCCTGGCCTGGCGCTGGCTGGCTTCCTACCTAGAAGGCCGAACATACCAAGTGACATGGAATGGATCCACATCTACTCCACGTTGTCTTTCCACCGGTGTCCCTCAGGGCTTGGTTCTTGGCCCTCTCCTATTCTCCCTCTACACTAAATCTCTTGGCGAAGTTATATCCTCACATGGCTTCTCCTACCACTGCTATGCCGATGACACTCAACTCATCCTCTCCTTCCCTCCCTCAGACACTCATGTCTCCACTAAGATCTCTACATGCTTGGCCGACATCTCATCTTGGATGACCACTCACCAGCTAAAACTCAACACTAGTAAAACTGAGCTGCTTTACATCCCGGCTGACTCATCCCCCCTCCAGGACCTTGCGATCTCTTTCGACAACTCCCTGATCCGTCCTTCGGTTTCTGCTAGAAACCTTGGAGTTACCATAGATGATCGGTTGTCATTTTCCTCACATATCGCCAGTCTTTCTCGCTCTTGTCGGTTTCTCCTCTTTAACATCAGGAGGATACGTCCATTTCTTTCCACTCAGGCTACCCAGATACTCGTCCAGTCCCTCGTCATCTCACGCCTTGACTACTGTAACTCGCTTCTAGCGGGTTTACCACTGAGCGCCATCCATCCCCTCCAACTGATTCAGTATGCAGCTGCTCGTCTTGTTTTCAACCTTCCCAAGTTCTCCCACACCACTCCTTTGCTGTGCTCCCTCCACTGGCTTCCTGTAGCTGCACACATCAGATTCAAAACACTGATGCTCGCATACAAAGCCAAAAATTCTCTGGCACCATCCTACCTAAAGGACCTCATCACACCCCGCTCTGCACCACGATCTCTCCGATCCTCCAGCACTGCTCGACTGGTCCCTCCTCCCCTCAAGGCACAAGGAAGACACGCATCTCGGCTCTTCTCTGTCCTGGCACCTAATTGGTGGAATGAACTCCCCCTAGATGTCCGAACAGCTGAATCCTTGACTGTCTTCAAGCGACGACTCAAAACTTTTCTTTTTCAGAAATACCTGACGTAGAACTTCTATATTCTTTCTCGACTCTTATTCTGGTGTGTGTTTAAAAAAAAAATTTATTAAAAAAAAAAAAATTCTGCACTACTCAATGGAGTTCTCAGAGATAGTATTCATAGCTTGGGTCCTTATTGAGCTAGCATCGGAAATTCATTGCAGAGTCTCAAAGCACTTATGTAAGTCGCTCTGGCTAAGGGCGTCTGCCAAATCCTGTAAATGTAAATGTAAATGTAATAGGCCCATTCACTCCGAACTGCCCTCCGACGTGCGGGAGAATGCAACCAGCCGCGACCCCAGGGCGCCACCAGCCGAGCGACCACCCAAGCGCCCCCCCCACACCCCCGGCAGGAAGCAGGGGAGTAGGAAGACCCTCCCACTCTCCTCCCCCATGCACCTGTGTGAAAGGTAGAGTGTTGGAGGCGTGTGGTGATGTATGAGACTGTATGTAGTGTAAGGGTGAGTATGACAGTTGAGAAACTAAGATGAATTTAAAATTGACGGGGGATGCCACCAAGCCTCTGAGTAGTGCCCCCACCCCCCAAGGCCCCGTGTGTATACTGGTATGTGATGACTAAAGTGCAATTAAAACGAGGAGGCAGAAGGCCGCGCAACAGAGTGAGTAAGGCCACGTAAATGGCCCTCCCCACCGTAGTATGCACGGCATACGCCCCCCCCCCCCCAGAGGTCCTACATGTGTGCGTGGCATGTTGTGAATGAGGGGGGAGAGGGGCTAGGATTCATAAGGCCAGGGGGCAGATTATTCACCCCCTGGAAAAAGAAAGCCAGCTAACCAGCTGCCTTAGTAGGCACCCCAGCCCCCCCCCGCCGAGCGGGAAGGAGCGGACCCGGGGCCTCCAGGGCACCGCTAGCACCAAAAACCCACCCCACCCCGCCCCCACCATCGGCGGCACCCAGGGGGAAACACAGGCCACCCCGGCGCAGGGAGGCAACCACTGAAGAGATGGCCAGGCCCCGGGCGCCACAGCCTCGAACCCCGTACCGAGGCCTGCACCAAAGAGGTCAACCGCCCCTCCCAGGGCCAGCCCCTGCCACCACCAGCACTCCAGACCCCACGCCCCATAACCACCAGTTAGCACCCGCCCAAGCTCCCCCCCACCACCCCCAGCCAGGGCAAACACCCAGACATCATAAAACGGCAGCCATCCCAAGAAGCCACTAGACGCCCATTGCTCGAGGGCCCAACCCCGCCATCCGCCAGGATCCCGAGGAGACGAGACCACAGCCGACCACCCCCCCCATATGTGGCCCGGGAAACAACACGCAGGAACACAAATACTCTTTTTGGGTCTAATTTATTCCATAGGCCTAATTAATTAGACGTTTTGGTTGGAAGATAAAAGGATTTACAATGAACAGTTTCTTAAACCTTACAATTTTCCCTTACAGAGGATTCTCTTACAGAAAAGAAATAAAACTCCACACTCAGGTGGGACTGGTACAGTATAAAAGTAAAATAAAACACACGGAAAACCCTGTGAGGCAGACCTCACATAACCGAGTACACCGAAATAAAAGGAAACGGCAGTTTTGCACTGAAAATAATACGGTAATGGCACACTGAAACAGAAATATCCTTGTTAGCACACAACTAACAACTGAACAGATATTTAACATGGACAGCATGCTCTTACCAACTTTGCACATACCAGTAAAACCTCAAGGCGCGGGCAGAAAACCTTGTGACGCACCGCTCTCTAAAATAAAAATAGACACGAACCATTTTACCCGCTTTTTCTAATATGTGGAAAGTGAATACACACCATTTGTTACCGTTCTCCACTTTTCTCACACAGAAAATTGGCAGAGAAAACAAACCTGGTACTCTGGGAAACTCTCACCCCACTCGGAAAACCGTCCGCAGCCCAGCTTATCCAGCTTAAAATGGCGCTTCCAGACAGTGGCTTTTCGCGCTCTCTCTCAGGTGATGATGTCACCAAGTTGCTTAAAGGCGCAACCACCTATTCCCCCTCGTTCCCCGATGCAGCTTAACCGCTCATGGTCAAAATCTCCAGATCACCTGGTTACATTCTCTCCTGCGTGGAGTAAGCGCCCTCGATTACTCACTACCTACCAAGGTCTTCCTAACCTCTTTGATTGCTTCTCGAAATAAAACTGTACTTAAACTAGTCAATATCTGTGAGACTGCAGCAGGACTTACGGAGGCCATGTCAAGAACGGATCTAGGCTCATGATACACATTTGAATGTTGCCCCGCGTTCACTCTTTGGCTCCGACGTGGCCCAGCTACAGGTGTCTGCATTTCAGGGCTAGGCTCACCTGCATCTGTTTCTACTGTCTCCCTATTTGGAGTTTCAGCAGACCCAATTTGCATGTCCTCATCCCGACAGGCCACTGGCTGTGAACCAACGAGTTCAGACCTGTCCAGCAATATATTTGACCCCGGGACCATATGTCTCACCAGGAAGACATCTTCCTCTGCATCTCCAACATCTGACTCGGTCCCTGAAGACGGACTAGACTGAGTTACAGGAGCAGGGAGTTTTCTCCGTGGCGCTGGCACAGGAGGGCTAACACAGGGCTTTATATCCACCCTGTTTACCCTCTTGCAAGGACCTCCCTCCACTGGCTCTACAGTGTAGGTGTTACCCAAAACTTCCACAACCCTGTGAACCGTGGGCTTCCATGCATCCTGTATCTTGTTGCGACCTAGTGGCCGATCACGCAAGTACACCAGGGCATCCACTTCAATCTTTGGACAATAGACTATGTCCCTCTGCACAGAAATGCGCTCAGCAGCTTTCTGCTCGGAATACACCTTCGCTCTGGCATGCGCTTCGCTTAAACGCTGTTGATGCACAGCTAACCAATCATGGTTTGGATTGACCACCTGCTTTTGTCCCAACAAAGCATCCACTGGTAAGTGGGGTTCAACACCAAACAACAAATAATAAGGAGAATAGCCTGTGGTTGAATGGGGAGTCACATTGTACGCATACACCAATTCAGGCAGGTGCTCAGGCCATCTGCGTTTCTTTTCGGGAGGCAATGTGCGTAGCAAATCATGGATGGTACGATTAAATCGCTCGCACTGAGCATTTCCCGTAGGATGGTAGGGAGTAGTCCTGCTCTTCTTCACCCCATACAGTCTACAAAGCTCTGCTACAACCGCGCTTTCAAAATTTCGTCCCTGATCTGAGTGAAGCCTCTCCGGGACTCCATACTTCATGAACCATTCCCGTAAAAGGATCTTTGCTGTGGTATCTGCCTTTTGGTCCCGAGCTGGGAAGGCCTGTGTGAATTTCGTGAAAATGTCTGTGACCACCAACACATTCTCACGATCGTCAATGGAAGGCTCCAACACTGTGAAATCTACAGCAATCACCTCCAATGGTCTTGAGGCAAGAAAAGACTTCATGGCAGGACGGATCTTAGGCTGCGGCATCTTGGCAAGGACACACCGCTGACATTCCTTTACCCACCGCGCGACATCCTCGTGCATTCCTACCCAAAAGCATCTTCGCCTCAACAACTGCAATGTACGTTCAACGCCCTGATGACCCATAGAGTCATGCGCCCCTTCCAACACCTGCTTCCTCAGACTGCTAGGCAACAACAACTGAAAGTACTCTCCGCGTTTCTCATCCGAAACCACTCGATACAACAAGCCATTTACTATCTTCACACAATCCCAGTGTTTAAGCAACAGACGAACCGGTCTTGGCAAAACTTGCCGCTCCTTCCCTGTAGGTACCTTATTCCGATCCCACAGGCCCCTAAATATCTGCAGCATCGGATCCTTTTGCTGGAATGACTGCAGTTCCTCCATTGAATAACCTGGGAGTGTTGGTGTGTTACCCTGAGTTAATTCAAGAGACTTCTTCTCCCTGGGTTCTGCAATCCTAATCTGTCTAATCTTGCAGCTCTCAAGGGCTGCCGTAACCAGCTCTGAATCAAGCTTTGTGCCGCGACTCATCAGACTGCAAATCGCTACACAACCGTCAAACTCAGCATCTTCAGAAACCTGCTCCGGCTCCCCTGCGAATGGCTGCCTAGACAAAGTGTCAGCCACTATGTTATTTCGCCCTGGCCTATATTGTACCTCAAAATCAAACACCGACAGCTGAGCAACCCACCTTTGCTCTATAGCACCAAGCTTTGCTGTTTTTAAATAACATAGAGGGTTGTTGTCAGTAATGACCGTAAATTTGGAACCCAGTAAATAGCCACGAAACTTCTCAGTTATTGCCCATTTAAGAGCTAAGAGCTCTAGTTTCATGCTACTGTAGTACCTATCATTCCTTTCGGCACTCCTCAGTCGCCTACTAGCATAGGCTATGACTCGTTTGACACCATCCTGTTGCTGATACAAAACGGCTCCAAGACCGTGGTTACTCGCAACAGTTTCTAGTATGAAAGGCTGAGTAAAATCCGCGAAGCCAAGGATGGGGGCACTAGTCAGCCTGTCCTTCAGTAAGTCAAAGGCCGCCTGACATTCTTCAGTCCACGCTAGAGTTAACAACTGGTTGGCCTTACCAGGACTACCTGTGTTTGAACACAAATTTACCACATCATGCAGTGGGCCAGCAATCTTTGAGAACCCATGGATAAACCGTCTGTAGTAGCTACAAAAGCCCAAGAATGATCTCAAACCCCTAACCGTAGATGGTACTGGCCATTGCCTCACAGCTGAAACCTTTCCTGGATCAGTACCTATACCATCAGCAGACACTTGGTGACCCAAGAAATTTACCTCGGTCTGGAGGAAATGGCACTTCTGTAATTTCACTTTAAGGCCTGTCTCTTTGAGACACCTAAGCACCCTGTCAAGCCTCTCTAAGTGTTCCGGGAATGTCTGAGAATACACTAATATATCGTCAAGGTATACTAGCATGATTTGGAAGACAAGATCGTTCATAGTGGCCTGCATGAGCCTTTGAAACGTTGCAGGTCCATTGCAAACACCAAATGGTAATCTGAGATACTCATATAATCCAAAAGGAGTAGAGAAAGCAGTCTTATGCCTATCGTGCTCCTCTACCGCCACCTGATGATAACCACTCGCCAGATCAATGGTAGAGAAGTACTGGGCCCCCCGAAGGGCATCAAAACTTTCATCAATTCGCGGCAAGGGGAAGGCATCCTTTTTGGTCTTCTGATTTAACCGCCTATAATCCACACATAGCCGTAGGCTGCCATCTGCCTTCCTTACCAACACTATAGGTGATGCATAGGCGCTACTGCTTTCCTGAATAACACCTTTGCTTAAGAGTTTAGAAATGTGCTCCTTAACTTCACCATACTGGGTGGGCGGTATTCGCCGATAAGGCTGGGTAACAGGATCATCATCTGTTAGGTGAATTTCATGCCTTACCCTGTCCGTATACCCCAGGTCCTCGTCCTCTACTGCAAATATGTCAATATACCTGGCCAGCAGTGCCTTCAACTGAACCTTTTGTTCCTCATTACCACCAAGGTCAAGTGTCTCTAGAACAGATAAATCACCGTTACAACCAGGAACAACAACTGTAACTTGCTCAACGCTAGCCGCGATCCGCTGAAATTTCACTGCACATTGTGATTCATTCTCTATACACGCCACTTTCGACAGGACACCCAACCGGGCCCTAGGCGGGAGCCATACATCTTCTTGTGAGAGATTCAGAACTTGTAACTGCATCACGGGACTGGACGGATCTACCAGTGTGGGAATTACTATCAGACCCCTCGGTAATGGCGTGCTAAGTGGCTCAAACAACATCAGACCGTCATGTGCACCCGTAGCGACCTGGATCGTGGCTACGGATGCAGCAGGTATGTGTTCTGGGAACTTCCCAGCTACACGGACCACTGACTTACGGTCAACACTACACTTCAGCAGTCTCTGAAAAACGTCTCCAATCAGAATCCAATTTTCCACCCAGCGTAGTATCAAATTCTGCATAAACCAGCTCCCTACACCGACTGATAATGTTCATTCCCACAATGCAGGGTAAAGACTGTTCAGTACTAACTGGATCCCTGACCACCAGAAAGCCACAACTGGGCAGCTTTAAGCCCATTGCTATTACCTCTAACTCCAGATAACCCAGATAAGGTATGTCTAGTCCATTGGCGGCTGTTAATCTAAGCCAGCCAGAGGTGGGAAGCATATCCTCATCCTCTCCATGCAAGTATTTTCGAAAGAATTTCTCAGTAATGGTGCTCACCTGGCTACCAGTATCTAATAGGCAGGGTGTCTTAATGTCCCCAATTTTAAGCTCAACAACTGGACATGTCCCTACAGCTCGCTGCAGCAACTGACTCTGGGATGACGGTGTAAGATTTGAGTCTAGGGTACTTCCCCGAATTGCTCGACTCACAACAACTGGGGAGGGGCGTTTCCCTGAGCTGCGGGGGTAGAAACTACACCTCCAGCATTTTGCCTTTGCAAGCAATCCTTTGCCACATGCCCCGCACCTCGACACTTAAAACAGATGGGCCGCCCATCTTCGGTATACCTGGGCTGTCGTTTAGGCCTGGCATCACTACTAAATCCACCCTTCTGTACGGCAAGATCTTTCACCGCCCTGGTCAACTCACTAATGGCCTTCCCCTGGTCAGCTATTACCTTAAGGACATCCTCCAAGGTGGCAGAATTTGCTTCCTGTGCTTGTAAGGCGGAACAGTGTACATGATCGCTGCTGCCCCTCAATTTGGTGGTCTTCGGGTTTCTGGGAAACTCTTCCAGACACCACAGCTGAGCCTCCTCCCGCACCTCAATCATGGATGACTCTGGGTTGCCTCGCACATATTTACGAAGCTCCCTTCTAAGAGCAGGGTCTCTAACCCCTTCTATGAACTGATCCCTTAGTGTCTTTCTCTCATTAGTGACTGCTTCCGGAGAACACCTCAATACAGAATTAAGAGCTTGCGATAGGGCGTGGGAAAATTCTCGAATGCCCTCCCCCTCCTGCTGCCTCCGACTATAGAAACTATGCAGCAGTTGATGAACACTGCGCTTGTCCCTGAAAGCTGCTCTCAGGTAGGTGAATAAGTCATTGGGATTGTCACAATCAGCATTACTGCGCATATGCGCTTCCTCTAAAGCTGCTCCCCTAAGAAGTGACAATACAAAATCATACTGGTCCTGTTCAGATTGATTTCTTGCACGAAGCACACGTTCAACTTCGTCAATGAAATCATCCACCGATCGGCCATCAGTCTCAAAGTCACCACTAAATGGAGAGATATGTCTCTCCCTGGGAACATAAACATAAGACCGCTTAGTTAGGGCAGCTATCGTTGCCATGGCGTCCTCATGTCTACTCTGTAGTTCTTTAACCTGCCCCCTCAAAACAGTCTCAGACTGCTCATCTTCTGAACCAGACATCGTAAAATACTCTACACCACACTTTTTGAAAGGATAAACGGTCCTCTGAAAGTTCAGGCGAGGGATGAGCACTCCACCCGGTCCACTCTTCTGGGAACGTCACACCGGCTCCGCCGCTTGGGCACTCCTCGCACCGCTTCCCGTTACTCGAGTTGCTCCACCGGTCCAGTGTCCCTCCAGTCAGCAGAAAACACCAACCTGTTTCTTCACCACTACCGTATTATTTCCTGTTGCTTTTATATAGCATACTGAACAATGCAAATCCTCTTAAATGATTGGAATATACCCCACTCCTGGTACCAAAATTTGTGGCCCGGGAAACAACACGCAGGAACACAAATACTCTTTTTGGGTCTAATTTATTCCATAGGCCTAATTAATTAGACGTTTTGGTTGGAAGATAAAAGGATTTACAATGAACAGTTTCTTAAACCTTACAATTTTCCCTTACAGAGGATTCTCTTACAGAAAAGAAATAAAACTCCACACTCAGGTGGGACTGGTACAGTATAAAAGTAAAATAAAACACACGGAAAACCCTGTGAGGCAGACCTCACATAACCGAGTACACCGAAATAAAAGGAAACGGCAGTTTTGCACTGAAAATAATACGGTAATGGCACACTGAAACAGAAATATCCTTGTTAGCACACAACTAACAACTGAACAGATATTTAACATGGACAGCATGCTCTTACCAACTTTGCACATACCAGTAAAACCTCAAGGCGCGGGCAGAAAACCTTGTGACGCACCGCTCTCTAAAATAAAAATAGACACGAACCATTTTACCCGCTTTTTCTAATATGTGGAAAGTGAATACACACCATTTGTTACCGTTCTCCACTTTTCTCACACAGAAAATTGGCAGAGAAAACAAACCTGGTACTCTGGGAAACTCTCACCCCACTCGGAAAACCGTCCGCAGCCCAGCTTATCCAGCTTAAAATGGCGCTTCCAGACAGTGGCTTTTCGCGCTCTCTCTCAGGTGATGATGTCACCAAGTTGCTTAAAGGCGCAACCACCTATTCCCCCTCGTTCCCCGATGCAGCTTAACCGCTCATGGTCAAAATCTCCAGATCACCTGGTTACACATATAATGGAATTGGCCCAGAGAGAGAGTGGACCAGAGAGAATCCAATTCACATAATTGTTTATTTTGGATGGGAGCAGATATTCTCTCCATACTTAAGTGGTCTAACAGTAAATTTCTATGCTGAGTAATACATAAATTATTTTTTGATTTCCTGTTCATGAAGATAGTTTTCTTTGCAATGCCTAAGGCAGTAAGGATTATGTGTGCCTTATTTTCTTCCATATCTAATTCACTTGCATCTCCTAAAATATACAGTGTGGGTGAGGTTGGGATATGACAATTAAACCATACTGATAGATCTTCACATATCATCTGCCAGAACTTCTGCACCGGTGTGCAGGACCATATTGCATGCATGTACTGTAGTTCTCCACAAAGTTACCTGAGCAGTGGGTACATAAGTTTGAGTGTTTAAGGCCTATTTGGAACATCCTTTGTCCTGTGTAGTGTATTCAATGGAGAGTTTTGTATTGTACAAGTTGCAAGTTGGGACTTTTAGTCATTTTGAAAGGGTTTAAACGTATTTGATTCAAAACGTTTTGCTCGGGATCAATGGATAGATCTTGCTCCCATTTTGAGGTTGGGAGGGAAATTGAGTCATCTATTTATAGATTTATAATCCCTTTATCACGCCATACAGGAAAGTTCAATGCTTTCTTTTTTTGGCAAATATCTGGATTGTTCCAAATGGGTGTTAGATTACAGGGCTAAGTGCAGACCTGGTTATTTTTAAAAATTCCCACCAGGCTGTCAATGAGGTTACTAAGGCTTTTAAAACAGTTATAACACTTCATGCTACGACTTATAAAGGGTAGATCAGAGATTTTTTACTTCTCCACTGATTGCTTGTTCTAAGTCCAGCCATAGACTGTCTACTGGGGTTGATTTAATCCAATTTGATACATACTGCAATCTGTTGGCTAAGAAGTAGTGATAGAAATTTGGTAGTTCTAGACCACCATCACCTTTAGCATTTTGTAGGGTTTTTAATCTTATTCGCGATGGTTTATTCTCCCATAAAAATGATGAGATGCTTGTGTCTAGTGATATAAACCAAGCAATATTAGGGATCATTGAGAACAAGTAGTTGATTTTAGGCAGGATCTTCATTTTAATGGTGGCAATTATACCCATGAGTGATATAGGTAGAGTTTTCCATCGCATGAAATCATCTTCTACCATTTTTAATACTGGAATGTCATTCATCTGTACCAAGTCTGAGAGCCTGGTGGAAAAATGTATGCCTAAGTATCTGAGGTTACCTGACTGCAACGGAGTAGCAGTTGTGTTTTGGAAATTACAATTCAAAGGCAGAACTGTTGGTCTGCTCCAGTTGACGGAGTAGTCTGATATAGATGAGAACTTATCTATAAGTGATATTGTCTTAAGAAGAGAGGCTGGTGAGTTCCTAAGAAAGAGTAATACGTCATCTGCATAAAGGCTTATCTTATGGTCTATTTTTTCTGTTTGAATTCCTTTAATATGTAAATTTTGTCTAATCGCCGCTGCTAGTGGCTCAATGAAGATAACAAAAAGCGAGGGAGAGAGCGGGCAGCCCTGCCTGGTGCCCCTCTGCAAACGGAGGCTTCGAGAAAATAGTTCATTTGTCCTAATACATTCATTTGGAGAGCTGTATAGTGTTTTAATCCAGCTTATGAAGGATGAACCAAATCCAAATTTATGTAGAACTGCAAATAGAAATTTACAATTTACTTTGTCAAATGCTTTCTCTGCATCTAGAGATATAACCGTGGTTTCTAATTTGTTAATGGAGCAATAGTCTATAACATTCAATAGTCTACGTGTATTATTGGCTGAGTGTCTACCCTTGATAAAAACCTGTTTGGTCAGGATGTATAAGAAATGGACTAACTTTCTCTAATCTTTTGGCAAGGACTTTGCCAAATTATTTTAAGATCTACGTCTATGAGTAAGATTGGGCGGTAGCTCGACGTTGGGTCTTTACCAGGTTTCAGAAGCAGGCTAATAGTTCATGTTTGGAGATAGCGAGTGATCATTCTGAATTTCAGTAACCATTCTGATAAAAACGGGTGCTAACGTTGGCCAAAATACTTTGTAGAATTCTGCTGGGAAACCATCGGGACCTGGGACTTTATTATTTGGAAGATGCTGTACGGCTCCGGGTCCGGTGGCAAAAGACCCATCCGCTGACATACAGTTTGTTGACCGCGATGACAGCACGGGAGCCTCCGTCGATGAATTTTTTTCCTTATAGGGAACAGGATCTTCCTTCTTTCCAGGATCTCCTTGGGAAACTGGTCGTTGATGCTAAAGTTTGTTCCTTTTAATTCCCAGCCGAGGCTTTTAACCAGTTCTTTTTGTTTAAAGTGCTCGAATTTAGCCACTATTGGTCTGGGTCTGCGTCCGTCGGGTCTCTTCACTCCTAGGTGGTGAACTCGATAGAAGCTGATGGTTTTTACTGTGTCCTCCGGGAGTTTTAGCTGAGTTAGAATGAACTCTTTCACTGTAATAATAATAATTATAATAATAATAATAATAAATTTTATTTGTATTGCACTTTATATTTTAGCAATTTCAAAGTGCTAAAATATGCTTTCTCCAGGATGCCTGAAATTACTAAATTGTCTCTCATGCTGCGGGCCTGGAGGTCAATGATTTATTTTATTTTTTAATTTTCCTCCGAAAGGCGCGTCATTCCATCTGTGAGGGATTTTACCGATTCCCCGAGGGTCGCATTCTCTGCAGCAAGTGATTCCACCTGTTGTTGGCTGTACTCCACTGACTCACGCAAAGCCTGGAACTCTTTATGGAGAATTTCCATTAGGGACAGACGCGCCTCTAAGCAGGATAGTCGTATATCTATAGACTCCAAAATGTCTGTCACATCGTTGGTATTACGAGAAGCCGCTTCTGGGGAGTCCTCGGGGCGGCTTCTCTTGGAGGACGAGTTATTTTTACAGGTGGAAGTGGTCGGTGTTTTGTCTGATTTCCGCATAGCAATTCTCTCGAAGTACTCGTCTATACAATTTTCTAAACTGTTCAGAATTTCACTGTGCTCCAGGATGCAAAATTTTTTTATGGATACAACTGAAATTAATTTTGATTACCTTTAAGGCTGTCTAGAGATAAGTTGGCGTGGAAAGAATCCGATTGATAACCTTTTTGCAGTCAGCTGCGCACCGCCATGTTCAATACTGCCGTGCTTCTCGTCGAGGTCTCGCGTTGTTACAGCATAGCCCCTACTCAGTTTTTCTCCGGTTTTCTTGCTGCTCTTGTCTCTCGCACCCCAGTAAAATGGCCGCCGCCTCGTTTCCATTATGTATACCTTGGACAATGACGTCAACTTAATGCGACTTATCATATTTTGACTCTCGTTGCTCTAGCTTCTTAGTAGCTGACAGGAGAACAAAAGGATATCAGTTCATCATCAGTTCAGGCCGTATGTTAAACATGTCAAGTAAATTGGCGATGCTAATTTCTGTTAGCCTGTTAATGGCAGTTCCCATTAGGTGTTAGCATAGTGCTAATTGTCAATGACGGTAATCGATCTAAAATCATTTTGGAGGCCTACGTGGTCCCACTGTTAAGCAAATAAATTCAGTGAACCAAATCTGAAACAGCACAAAGACGATAACAGTCTTAAAAATGATTAGACTAAGAGCTCTTTCATTTAAAAACAAATTGAGCTTAGGCTACTTGAAGCCTACATCTAAATGCCTGTGTTTGTGTGTTTGTGTAGGTTCCTGTGATATACTTCAAGCCCAGCAATCACCACACAATAAATATTACTTGGCTTGTGCCATTTATTTGCACAACTGCAAACAGGCTTAACGGCTTCTGGCTCAACTTCTTGTTCTAGCTAGCTTCCATTATTCCCCAGAACGTTAGCTTCCTCTAGAGGAATTATATGGGTATGCTTTCACGTTCAGTTTACCACAGTTAGCCTACAGAAAATCTGTATTGGATCAGTATTTCTGTTTAGCCTACATTTTTGTGCATTACTGTATTTAATATCTTTGACACTAATAGGCAGTGTTGCAGGAAAATAGTAGCCTATAATGGTTAATTTAGAGAATGTGTTTCTAATTACAGAAGTGAGGGAGAGCAGAATCATGTGAAGGAGGTGTACGTTTAAGGTGGAATGGACGATAAATCCTGAGTTCAGGTACTGGATAGGGCATGTGACAGATAATGTACATCGGGCATACTGCAAGATATGCAAGAAAGCTTTTGATGTAGGCAACATGGGCATTTCTGCTGTTCAAAGCCATGCCAAAGGACAGGGACACAAGAGGGTCCTCTCCTTTTGAGCAAGTCACTGGTGTTGTGTTAGACCATAGCTACTTGCCAGCCAGCTTTGGAGCCCTAACTGAGAATGCTCTGGTGTATATCACAGGTTTTGTTGTTAGGCAGGTCGTGAAGAAGCTGAAGTGTGATGTGCTGCAGTAGCTTGGTTAGTACAGCCGTGCCTTCACGTCTCGTCAGAACTATCATCTGCTGACCTTGCGTAACAATGGAGGCCTGCTGATACTAAGCCATGGTACAGTAAAGGCGATTGGCTCAGCTGAGCAGTGCATCAGACAGGCCTCCAACATCCAGTCTCTGTTGAATAGGGTTGTGAAAGCAGATGTAGGTTTTCAGGATATATTTAATCGTTGTGATCACATTGCTGAAACTCAAGATGGCATTGGCAACCATCATTTCAATTTAATTTCACTTGTCTTGCTTTCACAAGTTGAGAGAAGTCCATGTGGCAAAAGTACATACTCTCCAACTACAGAGCAGCAGTTTGAGGAAGAAACTGTGTAAAATAGTATTGTTACAAGGATACTAAATACTAGACACAGAGCCTCTGTCTTCCCACCCCCACCCCACAGGAAAGACACAGCTTCTGTACTGACACCAGTATATATTGCAGTTCATTGGTATAGTTCTTGACAAATATACACAAGATGCCTGTGTGTATGGACCTGCCCTGTCTATAGTTATTTTTCCAAAAAGCAGGTAAACGGATGTTCATCTTTCATATTAAATGTAAAAAAAAAGAAAGAATTTTCTTTGTCTGGAAAATGTATTGTGTACAGTTCATTGTCTATAGTTCTCTACAAGTCTATACAAATGCCCGTTGCTTTGGATAAAGGCGTCTGCCAAATACTTAAATGCAGTAACGGTCCTAGCCGATGAGGCGCCCTAGGCGAGCATCAGCGCCGGCGCCCCCCCCCCCCCCAGGCGTAGGGAAACTATAGCGGAACTAATGTTGCGTTTGGGTTGAAGTCTGGTCAGTTTTGCTGGTAACATTTTTGTTTTGCTCAGTTATAAGTGCAGCATTTGTTATGCGGCTGAGAAAGTGTTTTAAGTTATAATGTCAATATTCATGGATATTGGAGTTATTGTATGAGCTGCAGTCATAAGTTAATGGCGTGAGCGAGCTGTAGCCTATTTATGTTTGTGTTTGGTTATTTTTAGGAAATTGCCTGTGTTTTTACTTATTCATTTTTTGATGTATGTGCTTTATTTTATCTAGTTCTCACGGCATGCTCGACCGTTTAGATATGTGAATAAATGCCCGTGATCAGAGATCAACTTGTGTTTGTTATTGAGGGAGGTTACAAGGGGGGGGGGGGCTCATAGGAAAGTTATGTATCATCATCATCGTCATCATCATCATTATTATTATTACTACTTAATAGGCTTTGTTTAGCAGGTAAATTCATGTGGGCTTGTTCTTTTCATATTAAGACACATTAATACCAACTAGCTTTAAGAATAGTGGAATGTTACACTTTTTTCTTCCTCCGTTTGTGGCGCCCCCTGGATGAATGGCGCCCTTGGCCCATTGCCTATATTGCCAATGCCACGAGCCGGCCTGCATTAATGTAAATGCATGAGTGGTAACACAATGGGATTTATCATGGAGATTACCAGGGTCTTTCAGCTAACATTGCTGGCCTTTTTTGTGGTGTTTTGTATTTGCATTGTTCTGCACGTAGTAGGAGAGTAGTGTATGTTTATTTCGATTGGAAGAATGAAAAGATACCTATATGCGCATTACATTTTGAACATAAAAGTAGGCTGTGTTAAGAAAAACCGCTTCCCTGTCGATTTACTCGTGGCTCGGTCGTAAATACATGTCTGACATTTATAATGAACCAAGACAATAAAAATCGCTTCTCAAATTTGCCCATTTATGGTTCTTTATTTCTGAATGCCAGCTTGTCCCTGATAGATGTTCATTCATTTAAAAGGAGCTCTACCCCGTCCCAAGATGGCGGCTCTGTTGACGCATTCGCTCCCATAGACGGCTGTATTCAACGCGACATCCAGTGTTTATATCTTTGGTACTGATCTAGCTGTAGTTAGATTAAATACAGTACAACTCTTCACGTAAACCCGCATTAGAAACAGAGGTACAGAGAGAGTGTAAGGAAGCTAAACTTCATCCATTATTATAAAAAGAATAAAATACATTACTCCAGATTGCAGTGTTAGTTTGGCCTCCTTTGCATATTTTCCTTTTCCTTCACAATTCATTTATAAAAATAGATCCAGAAAAAGGAATAATTAGAATGTTTCCTTATAGAAACAGTGGGACAAGATAACACTGTGGCCGTTATGAAGCCAGGCGCCGAAAGTTGGTGACGTATCCCAGCTAATAAATGTTATTTATGAGAAAACTACAGTAATGTGGATGTCAGTTCTTCTTTATGTGTGAAGGATGGCGCAATGGCCCTGGTGGACGGCGTGGCCAATGCTGCTGACAGCCTTCGGCTATGATACAGTCCCAGGGACCAAGCTGGAGCACACTTCCACTTTTAGGATTTGATGGAGAAGCAGCATACAAGATCGACAGCAAGACAACTTCACCTGTCCAGCAAACAAACCATGCTGAACTGGCCCCTACTAATGGAAGTGAGATGTACTTCTGCAGGGGGTGTTATAGGGGGAAGAACATCCTTGCGTCTGCCGGAGTGCCCCCTCAAGTGGCTGTGACCGAACTCGATGGATGAATTGGACTGCATGTACTATGGCTATGTTAAATGCCAAAATACAACGAAATAATGTTCAACGAATGTTATTGACATCTAATCATAGTGCATGGAAGCAACTGTGGAGTATTAGTTCTACTATGTGGTTACATCTAAAGCCTGAAATACCTCAGTGTAATGATACTTTATGCACTGGGCATGGGGGAATGTATAATGTAGCTACACACCAAGCTCGATGTAGATTCCACGGGTTGTCCATAATAGCTGGAGGGGCATAATGGTGTCGTGGATCGCCCAGGGGAAGCCCCTATGATGTCACGCGGGACTCCCCTGCCACACCCCCGCTGGTTTCCCTAGGAGGGAGTTGAGCAGCGGCCGTAGCGCTTCTACACCTGTCCCGAGAACCGGCAGGACCGCTTACCGTTTGCCCTCCTCTACCAGCTGATGCCCGTCGGGGTAATCGGCGAGCCTTTTTATTCGTGTCTGGCACACCTGCCGGTCTTCAGCCCTCCGTGTTAAGTTCCAGCGTTTATTCCCTGACCTGTCTCCACCTCTGTTCTGCCTCTTCCGCCCTTCGCTTATAGCCTAGCCCTCTCACTGCCGATGCCGATCGCCTGACCACCTGTCTGTTTTCACTACCTCGATTTTGGATTTTTTTTGTCTCTGTCCTGTTGCTCTCTCTCCCGGAGTTGACGGAGAAGATAAATATTGGACTGATCCGCTATAGCGTCCTCCTTATTTTCCGCAACCCCCGCCGTGATTAATGGACTCTACAGGTAAAGGGAGAATAGCTAGATACCTATACTAACAAAAGGTATGATATACGAGATTGTGATAAAACTGATAGAGGATATATATGCTCACTACGAACACGTCATACTAACCCATGTTTTGATACGAAGGGAAACGTGTGCCAATAGTACTATTGGCCCCCCCGAGATATGCTATTTGAAGTCGGTCCTCACATCCTTTGTGTGAGTACCATCCACGTCCATGAACATCTACCATACGTGCCGTATTCCGGATGTTAGAATAACACATATATTTGGAAATGGCAAAACAAAACATATTGGTTAAAAATTCGAACACCTTATGAAAGTATAAACCAAACGCAAATGTCACAAGCAACGCAGTTACTGAATATTTTTGAATGTGTGAAACTAACGTCAATATCTGTCATTGCTTGTTGCACATGCTTGAAAATTAGTCAGAAATCTGTCCACTTAAAACTACGTAAATAAATTCTCTACTTGATGGGCTGGTGCTGAATGAATAGGCCAGCTGGCCAACTTGTGTCTGTGCCACTGACTGGCATCCTGACATATAATGACTTTTCCCCCCTCACTGTAAAAAGTCCAGACAGCAAATTAGTTAACAGTAATTAGTAATCACGTGTAGTTCTCATTTATCGTGATGTAAACTTCAAAACCTTTTCTGCACATTTTAATGATTTAATTAATATTACCTAATTTGTTTATCATTTTCTGCAATCACTGTATGTTAAAGCAAGTTTTAAAACTAGCTGTAAAATTATTGATGCTGTT
The DNA here is from genome assembly GCF_023856365.1 of Brienomyrus brachyistius. Lineage (NCBI taxonomy): Eukaryota > Metazoa > Chordata > Actinopteri > Osteoglossiformes > Mormyridae > Brienomyrus > Brienomyrus brachyistius. The sequence continues at coordinate 4,521,190 of NC_064541.1, forward strand.
GTTGAGCTGAAATTTGTTGCCGGAGCCTTAGGATATGCCTCTATACACAGGAGTGAGGGGATGGATACACTATTCTATGGATGCCTCTGAAGAGAATAATTATCCCGATTTTATATTGAGAGAGATGGTTAATTCCATTTTAATGCAGACTGGGTTCACAGCCCCTGTTCTGCCCTTGATCTTTTGCATGCATGCTATCATGTATTAGTTTACTCTGAATTTTGATCACATGTCAAACTAAATAAATTTTGGACTGGATTCCATGTTTTTACGCTGTAAGTTACATTTTTATTTCAGCATAATTATAAGATCCCGCAGGTAGAAAATAAGTCTGTTACTTAATAAATGACCATAAAGTAGTTGCTGCTGTATATATTCCATAAATATACTGAACTGGAGTTCTATGCATCCTTACAAAGTAATAACTGTAAGCGTTCTTTAAGTATGAAAGAGTTTAGGACATTGTCACCTGCAGTGGATGGCCACATGTCCCCATAATTATAACTTTAGATTATATTTCTGCATGACTGAGTATTCACTGAGTAACTGGTAGTGTTGGATGGTATTCACGCCTCATATTTACCATTTATATCAGTCTTCAAAGTGTTTAGATTATTAAGGCTGGTCTTGGTTGTTTTCTTGCCTGGAGAAACAGAAGTTTGATGCCATGACGCCACAGCTGCTCGCCGTTCCTGTCAGTACGGTGGAGGTAAGAGTTTGAAACGTTCATCAGCCTGTTAGCTACGCATCTCGCCTGGATACAGGACTCAGCTTTTATTCTTCCGTAATACGCCCTAAGCCCCTCACTCTACTCAATCTCAGTGCTGTTTGGTAGTAAATAAGTCATTGTCACTGACTGCCACAGATTACGGAAATTAAATGGCACAAGTGTAACCCTGTCATTTTAAAGAGGGTAAACTCTGATCAGGAAATTTACGATGTCAGAATAAACTGATTTTTTAAAAGAACTAACTAATGTGCCCTAATAAGGAAATGCATAAAATCAGAATAAAATATCTGTGGTTTTTAACAGTGGTACAGTAACAGTCTGATAAAGAAAGGTATCAGATCAATATATCTATAGCATGTAATGGAACTTGCATGAATATATTCTCCCCTCCGGAATTCATAGTTCCAGTAGTTATCAGAAATTGCCGTTATTCGGAAAATTACAGACTATGAACAAAAACGGACAATGCAAGAAAATAAAAGAATGTGTATGACGGAACTCTAGAGTATTTTTGCAAGGGTGGGTACTAGCTGGTTTATGTACTAGCTCACATTCAAGAAACACCATAAATGCTACTCATACACAGTTGGGGGGCAGGGGTCAATACATAGACCAAGTCCTTGTGCCTGTAATCGGAAGGTCACCGGTTCAAACCCAGCCTCAGCACGTCTGCGGGTCCTCGAGCAAGGCCCTTAATTCCCCCCAGCTCCCTAGACGCCCCAACAAGTAGCTGCCCTTCACAGACAACTTACTCCACAAAGGGCATGTTGAGGGAGACACAAAAAACGCAATATCCCCACAGGGATTAATAAAGTATTGATTATTATTATTATTATTAGAAGTTGTAGACGATGAATTCCAGCTGAATGATGTTAATTTACACATTGCTGAAACTAAAGTGGAACACCTCAACATAAATGATCTAGAAGCAGGCAGTGTGAAGGTGTCCACATCACATGGCGATGTGGTGAAGGGGCCTCTGCAAACAACGTATGGGAAACAGAAGAAAGGAAAGAACCGGCAAAATTACACCCCACTGTCAAAAACGAGAGCTGGTGGCTGAAGCTGAACATCCTTCTCAGCCTGTTATTTGAATTTGTCAAATTGTTTTTAATCATTGTGGGATTAGCCCCATTGAACCCTTCACATACATACTTACAGCATCTCTAATATACTTTGAATTGTAAACATGTTTCTTCTCTACATCCATTTATTTCTTACCTATTATGCAATGTAAGGGGAATCTTACTAATGCTAATAATTACAACTAATATTGTAACTGTGTTTTGCTTATGTTTGGAAGTCCTGGGTTAATGACGAGGAGTTTTGTGCGTGCATGCGTGCCTGCATGTGTGCATGCCTGTGTAAGTACCTACCTGTCTGCGCGTCTGCCTGTGTGCGTGCATGCCTGCTTGTGTGGGTGCGTGCATGCCTGTGTAAATACCTACCTGTCTGCGCGCCTGTGTGTGTCCGTGTGTGTGCCTGCCTGTGTGTATATGTCTGTGTGTGTGCATGCCTCTGTGCATGCCTGTGCTTGCGTGCCTGTGTCCGTGCATTCCTGTGTGCTTGTATGCACCTGTGTCTCTGTGTGTCCTTGCATGCATGGGTGCCTCTGAGTGCCTGTGAGCCTACCTGTGTCTGTGCCTGCCTATGTGTGTGTGTGTCTGCGTGCGTGCCTGTGTGCGTACATTTGTGCGTGCCTATGTGTGTGTGTGCCTGCCTGTGTGCGTGTGTGCTTGACTGTTTGGAGGAGTGCCTTTATGCATGTGTGCATACTTGCCTGTCTGTGTTCGCGCGCGCTTGCCTGTCTGCCTGCCTATTTACATGCCTGCCTACTTACATGCCTGCCTACTTACATGCCTGCCTGTGTGCACCATTCACACTCATGGTCAACTTGTTAACTCCAATTAACTGCAGTATGTTCCCAGAGGCGGGTGGCACGGTGATGCAGTGGTTAGCGCTTTCGCCTCACACCTCTGGGATTTGGGTTTAAATGCGGCCCTGAACAGGAGAAGCCCCTGCGGCCCTGAACAGGAGAAGCAGTTTCAGAAGATGGATGGTTGGATGGTCCCAGAGTTGTGAGATAACAGTGCTAACCACTGCACCACTGTGCCATCCCCATGTATGGGATATATAGGAGAAAACTGTAACAGGTTATCCAGTGTGTAACATGTCAAATCATATGACCCAGCCTGTTCCTAAAGGGGACTCGAGAGATTCTGAGTTTAAGAGCCAATAAGGCACAGTTTAAGTCTCTGTAGTGTAAAAATAATGTAACAACAAACAGTTCTATCAACCTGTATGAAGCATATGCAAAATCAATGAACAATGCAAAAATAAGTGTAACTGTCCTGCACTATGTAGCGTATAGTATAGTCATATATACTTAGTCAGTTAATTTTTAATTAGTTACAATTTTGATACAAATTACTATACATTTTAGAAGAAAAATGTTCTATCTATAATTTCTCATGTGTCAGTAATGGCTGGCTGCTTTTGCCAGGTTCCATGTATAAAGTAAATAAGGCTGAATTTTACTTAAATATATGTAGTGCAGATATTAGGAAGAACCATCATTCTTTAGAATTCCACATCCTTTTAAGTTTGGTTCTAATTGTGGTTGAGGAATACCTTCTCTTAGCATCCAAGAGATAGCTTCATTTTCGATTTTGTATTTGTCGCTCCCTCGCTCAGACCTTTGTTCTGTAAACTGCTGTTCAATACTCTCAGCTGTAAGCTTTTCGTTGATCTTTGTAAATACCGTTCTGAATACGCCTGGATGGCTCTGGATAGCATCCAGTAGTCCACAGCTACGAAGCCCATCCTGGAACCTATAAAAAATTTTGATACATTGATCAAAAGAGAAAAAAAACATCCACTAATTTTGAATGCCCTATAAACTTTGAACATGGATAATACATGATGAGGAACATGCCTTTCAAAGTGTTTCCTTATCCTGAAGGACAAACCAATTAATGACGTCTTGCACCACTTCATTTTTATTACTGACAGAGATGCTTCGCAGACATCCAGCCAGCATCAGGTGGGTCTCACATCTTTCAACAGCTTTGTTCAGGTTTTTCTTAAACTCTGAAGCCACAACTTGACACTGGATTGCAAACATTTATTTTTACAGTGAATTATTTGTTCATGCAAACATTAATATCAAGCTTTTCAAACGCACATGAGCATAAAGAGAACTGACAAAACGTACTAAAGAATACGTAAACATTGCTATAAACACCATTTTATCAGCTTGGATGTTAGCTAGTGATTGTGAAGTACAAGGTGCTTCCTCTGCCTGGCATCTGGTATCTGGCTGTTGGTTTTGCTTTACAAGAAGAAGAATATGAAGACATTTTCATTTAAATGATACATTAAAATCACTCAGCATACATCTAAATACTTTAACAAATGCTCAGCGAGTTTTAAAGTCCATTTAACACACATTCAAATAAAGTCTCAGGTGATGCAAGACAAAAAAAGTCTAAATCATGTATTTTACCTTGAGCACTGTTCAACATGCTGAACTAGAGACTTGTCACGTTCGGCGTCTGCGGGTGAGGCGCACGGACGGGGCGAGCGGGCAGGAAGCAGGCGAGCAGGCAGAATCAGGGCAAACGGGGATTTATTAGAAAGACGAGGACTTGGGAACATGGCACGCCGACTAACATCAATGACAGACAACGGGTTAGTACAAAACAGGAACTTAAATACAAGGAACAAGGCAGCAGGAAACAAGACACGACTGGGCACGATCAGGAAATCACACGTGGGTAATTAGGGGGCGTGGCACACACGAGGAGCGGACGGAGCGGGCGTCACAGAACCCCCCCCCAAAGGCGCGCTACACCGGGCGCGCCCAGGAAGGGGGCGACGGACGGGACGAGGCAGAACAGGACCTGAAAGACAAGAGCAAAAATCAACGGGGAACAGGGAACAAGACGGACAGGCAAAACAGACAAAGAGGCAGGAGCCAGGACAGGACACCACACAAGACAGGAAAGGCCGACAGACAGACCAGGAAGGGAGAAACAGAGGGAACAGGCGGAACAAAAGGAGCGGGAGTGACGGGAGGGAACGACGGGAAACCAGGAACAGAGTGGGGCGGAACAAAGGGACCAGGAACAGAGGACGGCGGGACAAAGGCAGGAGGAGGAACAAAGACAGGCGGGACAGAGACAGGAAAGAAGGGAGAGACGGAGGAGGAAGGAAGGGGAGCCCGAGGGAGCCCCAGCGGGCGACGGGAGGCAGCCGGAGGGGCCGCAGGCGGCCGGGAGGCCGAAGCCGGAGGGGACCTCGGAGGGGCCGAGGAGGCAGGGCGAGGGACCTGCGGAGGGGCCAGGGAGGGAGCAGGAGGGAGCACCGGGGAAGGGGACGAGGGAGCAGGAGGGGCCCACGGCGAAGGCCCGGAGGAGGGGGGAGCCGCAGCAGGCGGCGACGTCCGGTGGAGGGCCGGAGGTAGGGGCCCCGCCGGCAACCGAGGAGCCGCCGTCGGGGAGCCCGCAGGCGGCCGACCAGGCACCGGAGGGGGGAGCGAGGCAGGGCGACGAGGTACTGGAGGGGAACCCGCAGGCGACAGCCGACCCGGAGGGCCAGGACCCGCAGGCGCCAACCGAGCCAGAGCGCAGGCGAGGGAGGGCGAGCCAGGGGGCAGGGCGGGAGGGACCCCAGTCCGACGTCTGTGCCCCCTCCCCCTGCGGGACACAGACATACCGACCCCCGGTCGGGGTCGATGTCGCCGGGGTGAGGGTGAAGGAGTCACTAGTGCGGTCCCCGAGGGGTCCCATTCAAGCTCCTCCACCTCTGAAGAGGGAGGAGCCACGATGGAGTCCTCTGGGACCACCTCAGGGACTAGGGCGACAGGACTTGGAGCTGCAGCAGGGAGAGGTGGCGCCACTGGAGCTGCAGCAGGCGGAGGTGGCGCCTCTGGAGCTGCTGCAGGCGGAGGTGGCGCCTCTGGAGCTGGCTGCAGTGGGGGCGCCTGCCCGGGAGCTGCAGCAGGCGGCTGCAGTGGGGGCGCCTGCCCGGGAGCTGCAGCAGGCGGCTGCAGAGGGGGCGCCTCTGCAGGAACAGGAGCGCGGTCAGGAACAGGAGCGCGGTCAGGAACAGGAGCGCGGTCAGGAACAGGAGCTGGCTGCAGTGGGGGCGCCTGCCCGGGAGCTGCAGCAGGTGGCTGCAGTGGGGGCGCCTGCCCGGGAGCTGCAGCAGGTGGCTGCAGTGGGGGCGCCTGCCCGGGAGCTGCAGCAGGCGGCTGCAGAGGGGGCGCCTGCCCGGGAGCTGCAGCAGGCGGCTGCAGAGGGGGCGCCTGCCCGGGAGCTGCAGCAGGCGGCTGCAGAGGGGGCGCCTCTGCAGGAACTGGAGCGCGGTCAGGAACAGGAGCTGGCTGCAGTGGGGGCGCCTGCCCGGGAGCTGCAGCAGGCGACTGCAGTGGGGGCGCCTGCCCGGGAGCTGCAGCAGGCGGCTGCAGAGGGGGCGCAGGGACTGCTCTCCGGAGAGAGATCAGCCTCCGGAGATCCTCGGCCAACCTCTCAAGGTCACTCAGAGGCGAGGTAGGGGAGAACGCGGCGAAAGCCTGCCCCAGGTGCACGGCAAGTTGTTCCCCCTCCGGGAAGCCCCGTGTGGCAGGTTCCTCCATCATCCTCCAGTACAGCCCCTGGAGGGCAAAGAACCGATCGGCGATGGCCAGGGGCTCACTCGGGACCTCCAGCTGGGGCGCAGCGCATGGGGGAGGCAGCGGCGACTGCGAAGGCGGCTGCTCAGGCTGAACAGGGGCTGCAGGCACAGGGGTTGCCTGCTCGGCCTGAGCAGGGACTGCAGGCACAGGGGTTGCCTGCTCGGCCTGAGCAGGGACTGCAGGCAAGTGCTGTGGGGAAGCTCGCCCGGGAACTGCAGACCGTCGTCGTGGGAGCGCTCGCCCGGGAACTGCAGGGGACTGCAACGGGGGTGCCTCAGGAGCGGCTGCAGCAGGCGAAGACGGGAGCGGCTGCGCGAGCGGCGCAGGCGGCTGCGCATGCGGCTGCGCGAGCGGCGTAGGCGGCTGCGCATGCGGCTGCGCGAGCGGCGTAGGCGGCCGCGCGGGAGCAAAGTCCGAGGGCGGCGGCTGCGTGGGCGGCAAGAGCAGAGGGAGCGTCTCAGGCTCGCCAGCTGGGAAGGAGGCGGGGACGAGAGCGCACGCCCCTAGGACGATCGTCCGGGCGACCGTCTGCTTCTTCCTCCTTCTCCGCGTCACCGTCAGGGGGGTAGGCTGCGCACTGTCCGAGAAAGCGGACGGCGGGAGGATGGTCCCCGGTTCGCGTGGCGCAACCCACCGCTCTTTACGGAGCTCGGCCACCCGCTGGAAGTTATCGCGCACCTCCTCTGCGAGGTGCGCGTCCCTTTCCAGGGACAGCCGGTCCAGGATGTCCCAGCTCCGGCTGATGAGATCCCAGGCCGGGGGATCTTCCCGGATGCCGGGCTGGGCGATCCAAAATAGCAGCTGATCGACGTAACTGCGGTAGTCCTCCACAGTTACGGAAGCTGCTTGTTTGTGGTCTGTCATTCTGTCACGCTCGGCGTCTGCGGGTGAGGCGCACGGACGGGGCGAGCGGGCAGGAAGCAGGCGAGCAGGCAGAATCAGGGCAAACGGGGATTTATTAGAAAGACGAGGACTTGGGAACATGGCACGCCGACTAACATCAATGACAGACAACGGGTTAGTACAAAACAGGAACTTAAATACATGGAACAAGGCAGCAGGAAACAAGACACGACTGGGCACGATCAGGAAATCACACGTGGGTAATTAGGGGGCGTGGCACACACGAGGAGCGGACGGAGCGGGCGTCACAAGACTGCATGGGAATATAATTTCTACAGGTCTGACATTTTTCCAGCACCAATGCTTGGCCCTTAAGGTAGAAAGCATAACAGTTAAACACAGCATAATACAAACAAGACATATGTAAATCTCTGAACATAACTCTATTTAGTAATTATTTGTAGTAGTTTAAAGAAATTGAAGATATTTCGTAGGAGAAGCGAGATGCTTTCATGAAACATTTACAAGTGTACAAAAAAGGCAAGATTTTTTGTGACTAACCTCATTAAGCTTACACAATCCATCTGTGCTTATGCTAACTTGGACGGAGTGGACGGATATAGTCGACTGCCTGATTCAAACCATTCTCTGTTCTAAGGTATTTCACGCTATATCCATTGGGTGGTATTGGTAGAGGTTCCAAATATATTGATCTAAAACATGCCAAAATTTGAAATCCTCCAGAAGTATTAAGTGGTGGATAAGCTGCATACAGGACATCTCAGAGGTCTTTGTAATTGCCATTTTTATCTGGGAATGTTATTCGCTTCCTACCTAGGCCACAGTTCTGTAAATGACTATGTTCTTCTGGCAAAGGATGGACATCTTTTTCCGCAAAACAGAAGAAGTCATGTGTCCATGACTCTGTTGTTATACTTGCTCTCTATTTCACCCTTTGGTATGGGTCCCTTTGTCCTCTTAAAACGGTCATACAACTGGAACAGCTGGACTAGATTTCTTTCAATCTGGTCCTGTCTAGATGTGTTAAATTCAGAATGTGCAACAAGTGCAGAAAGACTGGCTGAGGTTGACACCCCAGGTGTTTGATTTGACACCAGTGATGTCGCTTCTGCTACAACTATGTCTGAATTTTCAGACTGTCTCATTAATATCCTTGCAGCTTGATGCAGAAGTCTGGCTAACTTTGGAGACTCGCCACTGGGAAAAAATGCACAATACAGTTGTTAGGTTGAAGAAACAGTTGTTAATCATTTCTGTATGATCAGCAATGAGTGTAAATATATATGTATACGTTATTTCTTATCTTCTAGCCACATACTCTTAGCTATTGTACTCTAAGTAGGTGGTTAACAGCTGCCTACTTAGATAAGATTCTCACTTCCCTCTCTTGCGCCCCCCATTGACTATAAATAAAGAAACCAAGGGGAACCACCCTTTGTAACACATTCTGCTGTAGTTTGCATTGCAGAGAGTGTGGGTACCCTTGCAAGTAAAACTGTAACCTGTGTGTGTCTCGTAAATGTGGAGTTGGGGTGGAAACGCCGGGCGCTTTCCCCAACATAGAATTTGGTCCTTCGAGCCGGATCCGAGGAACCCCGAAGACGTCTCCAGTACGCCGAGAGAAGCGACACCGAAGTCTGTCGACAGCCACTCGAAGTCGGGTGCAAGAAAGACCTGTGATGTGAATTCGTCATCAGGCCGGTGGTTAGAACTGCGCTCGACGTCTGGTGATGTCTGAAGGACCTCGGTGACGGATCAGAGAGCACACTATACAGGTGAGAGATATGGCACCTAAGTGAGTAGGTGGCCAAGTGAGAGATACGGCACCTAAATAAGTAGGTGGCCAAGACATGCATGTGGTTGAGGTTAGCCGAAATTAACTGGGAGAGAAAGTAGGCGTTATTGGAAATATATATATTGATGTATGTGGATGTGTTTTTATAGGTTTTAGATTAACCTACACGATCCACCCTAAAAGCAACAACATACTGGTGACTGAAGGATTAAGGACGGGTTTCATCCCTGAAAACTAACACCGCTGCTCTAATAGGGAGCAGTAGAAGGCCGTGTTAGTGTCCTCCTGAGGTCTCATGCCAGAGACTTGCTTTTAGGATTTTTTATTTTTTGTAGTGTATCCATTAAAAGGTAACAATGGGGAAGAATCAAAGTAAACAAATGGAACTAGAGGGAGATGAGAAGTTTATGGAAGGATATAAGCCAGGATCAGGACAAATAAGTAGTCAGAGATGGAGGAAAAAACATGGGTTTGAAGGAAAACTCCACACTCCAGATATATTAAAATTACAGGGAAACTTAAAACTGGAGATGTTACAGACTACCAATAAGAAAGAAGGTAAAGACAGAAAAAAAGAATATGTTTTTTCTGATGCATGGTTGGAACAAAGTAAGTTAAGAGATGTACGTAGAAAACAGAGTATGCAACAATTACATGGTAATAATGATGAAGTCTTAGCACATGACTCGCAGGAACTCATACAAGCATTACGAGACTTGCGAAACAGGGTAGAGACAGCCTTCGTAAGACGCGCAGACTATGGACGAATAGCGCAATGTAAACAAAAAGATGGAGAGGAACCTGAGGATTTTATGGATAGAATGAGAGTTGTATTTAGAGGAAACTCAGGGATCCCATTTGATGAAGAGGAAGTAGGAGTGTACCAACAACAGCTAAAACGAGCTTTTGTCGCAGGCCTAAAGCCCGAATTGCGAAAATATCTTGACAAACATTGGGTACATCAGAATACTGGTTCAGTCCAACAAGCACTAGAATATGCCCAACACGCGCAGAGAGCGCAGAAACAGGAAAAGACAGACACAATATTCAGCGCCTCAGAAGTAGTAGCGTTAGTGCAAATGAATCCTCCGGGGAGGGGAGGGTTCAGAGGAAGGTCAAGAGGCCGAGGAAGGGGGAGAGGTGTTTTCAGAAACAATTACAGGAATTCGTCTCAGCAAGATAACATTTGCTGGACATGCAGGAAACCTGGACACTTAGCTAGGAATTGTAGAATAGGGAAACAACCATATAACCCAAACTCTATTGAAAACAATGATCAATGACCCCCCTCGGAGGCCCCTGTTACCGACACCATCCGAGGCAAAACAGAGGTGATTTTAAGAAAGGAAACGGAGGTCACTTTACAAGACCTTTTAGATAAGGAAATAGATTTACAAGCAGTGTGTCAGTTATTAGCAGAAAGGCAGTGGGAAACCTTGCCAAGTCGGAAGTTAGTCATAAACGGCAAAGTATATGAATGTCTGTGTGACACTGGAGCATGTAGGACTGTCCTAACCTCCAGTCCTCCCGGAGTCACATATTCTTCATCAGTCATAAATATAAAAACGGCAGGAGGTCAGACAGACAGACATCAGTTAACAAACCCAGTTGCAGTAAAAGATAAGGAAACTGGACTTGAATGTCAAGCACAGGTGTTAATAAGCCCTTCTTGTCCTGTTAACTTGTTAGGTCGAGACCTTATGGTACAAATGGGCATTAGCGTGGTTGCCACAGCCACTGGCATGAAAGCAATCGTAAATGAAGAAGCTTATGTTGTGCAAGGAACCACAACACCACAATATTACTGGTCTCTGGACCTAGGGGGAACTGCACAGACACGAGAATTATTGCGGAAAACTAGAGAAAAGCAGTCCCCTAGACAGGCCCAGTTCATGCCTGGCGATGCCTTACACGTCACTATGTGGTACAAAGACACCCTTGGACCAGATTATGTCTATGACAAAACGTTTCATGCCCTCCAAGACACTTGTATTACTTTACAACATATGTATGTTAACCCCACCACTGGGTTTTCAGCAGCCTCAGTCATTTTATCTAACAAGCAACAGGCTGTATTTAGAGAGAGAACACCACACGTATCTCTATCAAAACCACCCCAGATGCAGTGGAGAGATGTAGAGATGTTCTTACGAGATTCTATGCACAGTTACAATGACTACCAACCCGTATCTGGCTCCTGTTGGAGCTATGATGAGAAACACAATGTGTGGCGGTTTCCTTTGGGATGGAGAGTTCAAACCACTCCCACCACACACTTAAAGGACCCAACCTGACAAATTTTTTCAACCCTGGAGGAGGGATCATGTCCAGATCTAGATCGCCTCCCAGAAGGGTTATGGTCCTCCTCCCCCACTGATGTAGGGCTGGTAAAGGGATTCCCACCTTACAAAGTAACTGTGAAATCAGAACACCGTCCGGTAGTTAGGCAATACCCATTAAAACCTGAAGCAGAGAAAGGTATAGCCCCTGTAGTACAAGACATGTTAGCATCAGGAATATTGCGAGAGGCTCCTGAAGCCACTTGCAACACTCCTATCTTTCCAGTCCAGAAGGGACATACAGGGAAATGGCGCATGGTGCAGGATTTAAGACCGGTTAATAACATAGTGCAACATGCAGCACCAGACGTGCCTAACCCACACTTATTGCTCAACTCATTGACTCCTGATAAAAGTTACTTCTCAGTAGTGGATCTTAGTAATGCATTTTTCTCAGTACCATTGCACCCTGATTCTCAACATTTATTTGGATTTACCTATAAAGGGAAAAAATATACATATACTAGACTCCCTCAGGGATTTTCTGAAAGTCCACATGTATATACCATGGCCCTTAGATACTCTATGAGTACCTGTGAAATACCATCACATAGTCAGGTATTACTATACGTGGATGATATCTTAATAGCAGCAGATTCAGAACAACATTGCAAAGAAACTACCCTAACTGTGCTTCAGCATTTATACAATACTGGACATAAAGCTTCTAAACAGAAGTTGCAGTATTGCAAAAAGACAGTTGTCTATTTAGGGCATAACCTTTCACAAAAAGGTCGCTCGTTGCTAGAGATAAGGAAACAAGCTATACAGGAAGCACCTAAACCACAGACTAAACAACAGATGATGTCCTTTTTAGGGCTCTGCAATTATTGTAGAGAATGGTTACCAGATTATGCTTTTCTAGTTCAACCTTTGCAAAATTTAATATACGGGAAGGAGATGACTCTAAAGGACAAAATACAATGGACTGAGGACGGAGAAAATGCTTTTACAAATTTAAAAAGAATGTTGCAAACCAATGTGACCCTTGCTCTACCAGATTATCAACAACCATTCACCCTATGTGTAGATGCTAATCAAGGTTATATGAAAGCAGTATTAACACAGCCATTCGGAGCAAAAGAGAGACCGTTAGCATTCTATTCAAAACGATTAGATGCAGTAGCAGCTGGCTTTCCACAGTGTTTACAGGCATGTGCAGCTGCTGCAGAAGCAGTAAAGGTATCAGCAGAATTGGTACTTTGTCACCCCCTCATACTTAAAGTTCCTCATTCGGTGTCTTTAATCTTGTTGCAGACACCGCTTCCATTCTTAACACATACAAGACATCTTACCTTAGTGTCACTTTTGCTCTCACAACCTAACATTGAACTTCAGCGGTGTGGCCTATTGAACCCTAGTACGCTTCTCCCTACCGCAGAGGATGGGGAGCCACATTCTTGCAAAGTAACAATAGAAGAACAAACAAAACCAAGAGCAGATATTCTGCAAACTTTTATACCAGGATCAGAAGTTGTTTATGTAGATGGCTCAGCATCAAAAAATGATATGGGAAAAAATAAAGTTGGGTATGCTGTAGTTACATCTACTGAAGTGTTAGAAGCCAATGCACTCCCTTCTACTTGTTCAGCACAAGCGGCTGAACTCTATGCTGTGATCAGGGCATGTGAACTGTTCAAGAACAAGTCACTTACTATCTACACTGATAGTCAATATGTGTTTGCAGCTGTCCATCACCATGCAAGAGTCTGGAAAAATAGAGGTTTTAGAACATCACAGGGCACATCTCTTACTCATACAAATTTGCTACTTAGATTATTAGACGTTGTGCATTTACCGACTCACTTTGCACTGTGCAAATGCAAAGCACACCAGACTGATGACTCTGCAGAAACCGCAGGAAATAGTTTTGCAGATAAAACCGCCAAAGAAGCGGCACTGAAACAACCTACCTTATCAGTGGCAGACATTCTTTTTATAGATAGCGATGTGCTATGTGATGCACAGATTCATGCTCCTAAAATAGAAGTACAAAGTTGGATCAAAAGAGGAGCAATACAACGAGAGAAAGTTTACTATATGAATGACAAGCCCATCCTACCAAAAAATTTATACAAAACAGCTGCTTTGGTGAGCCATGGAAATACTCATGTCTCAACAGGAGGGATGGTACATATCATACAACAATATTTCTATGCTATAAATTTTTCTGATTATGCAAAACAATTTTGTAGGACATGCTTAATTTGTTGTAAACACAATGCACAAGGAAACATCAGACCAAAACGTGGCCAGTTCCCCACAGCTGAGTATCCGTTTCAAGTTGTACATATGGATTTTATTGAATTATCTTGGTCACAAGGAAAGAAATACTGTCTAGTTATTATAGACACCTTTTCTAAGTGGGTAGAAATATACCCTGTAAAGCATTGTGATGCAATGACCGTTGCAAAATGTTTGGTAAGCCATTATTTCCCTACCTATGGCATACCTCATATTATAAGATCAGACAATGGGACTCATTTTGTAAATCAGACAATGTCCCTTTGCTCACAAGCACTAGGTTTTACACTTAAGAATCATTGTGCGTATCACCCCCAGAGCGCAGGCTTAGTGGAAAGGACCAACGGCACTATTAAAACAAGGCTAAAAAAGACAATGGAAGAGACAAAAAGGCCGTGGCCAGAATGTTTGTCTCTAGTAAAATTATGGATGAGAATAACTCCCACTCCTGCAGGATTAACACCTTTTGAAATAGTGTATGGTAGACCATTTCCCCTAGCAACTGAAATGAATGACATAGAAAAAGCAGACCGAGAAAATACGCTGGCCGATTGGATGCGTAAACTACTAACATCACAACAAAAACATAGCCCCAGTAGTCTGCCGGTAAATTCTGTTTCTACTCAACAGGATAACTTGCAGCCGGGAGATTGGGTCCTGGTCAAGGTCCTGTTGCGGAAAGATTGGAGCACACCTCGGTGGGACGGTCCTTATCAAGTCCTCCTCACAACACCAACAGCAGTAAAGATCGCAGAACGACCTTCCTGGATACACAAAAGTCACTGTAAACCCATCAAGCCCTTATCAGAGGCCTCAGCAACAGAGTAGCAGTGGAAGTCCGCTACAAAGGCACAGTAACCAATAGGGTGCTGTTGTCTCAACCCGGTGAAGAAAACAACTGAGCTGCACTCAATTTAGGATGGCCCTGATAGGGTGGGGATGTGGTAAAGTGACTCTAGGGGTCATTCTTGTTGTAGGACTTGTATGGTTGTCCTGGCTCTCACCAGCTCCATTACAGCACCTACGGCGATGGACCCATGATGACTTCCATCTACGCCCGTTGCCCGCTGACCACTCACATCCATTTATGCAAAACTACTGGTACCGATATGTACATGATACTGTAACAGCGAAAAATGTGACAAATTGCTATGTTTGTTCAGTAATGCCCACTCATAGTAAAGGACCTACGGTGTATGGCAGAGCTATGAATATCTTCTGCAGGTATAGGATATCAAAGTAATGTTTCACTTATATTTTCTTTTGTTTTTCATTTTATTTTTCTGTTGTTTTATTACTGTTATACCATGTTTGAAAATGTTTATTAATCAAGCTCTTAATGCTGCTTTTCGGACACGCAGTACAATGTTTCTCTCCCTTACCCAAACTATAGAGACAGAGCCTGTTTCCAGCGATGGCGATGAAGAAGACATATAATTCATAATGACGGCCGAGCCGAAAGCACCCGTGCAGGGCTCGGACCTGAAGAACCGGAATTAAATGTTTTCCAGGATAATGACAATGTGGTCTAAATGAAGGTTGTACCTAAAGTGCTTTTGCAACTTGTACAATGTTGATGCTTCTGATCATACTGTCATGATAAACAGGAGGGACTGTTAGGTTGAAGAAACAGTTGTTAATCATTTCTGTATGATCAGCAATGAGTGTAAATATATATGTATACGTTATTTCTTATCTTCTAGCCACATACTCTTAGCTATTGTACTCTAAGTAGGTGGTTAACAGCTGCCTACTTAGATAAGAATCTCACTTCCCTCTCTTGCGCCCCCCATTGACTATAAATAAAGAAGCCAAGGGGAACCACCCTTTGTAACACATTCTGCTGTAGTTTGCATTGCAGAGAGTGTGGGTACCCTTGCAAGTAAAACTGTAACCTGTGTGTGTCTCGTAAATGTGGAGTTGGGGTGGAAACGCCGGGCGCTTTCCCCAACAACAGTATGTACTCAGTTATCCAGACATAATTAGTCTAATGTCTGTTTCAGCAAAGAGTAGCTGTAACTGGTGATTGTGATCTCACACACTACTAAAACAAAAGTTTAAAGAATAATATAGCATTAATAAAATAATGTCATATTAAAGTGAAAAAAGTACTTTTAAATCACATAGCTTTCTAAATTTTAACGTCAAGATATAGCAAGTTCGACCCAATGAAAAACATAACTTCTAAATACTAAGAAGTGCAGGGTGCTGACTACTTGTCATCTACTTAGATTTCCAAAAGGCTTTTGATGTTGTCCCCCACAAGAGGCTCCTACTTAAACTCAAAGCGACTGGTATTTTAGGTACCGTAGCGACCTGGATTGATAACTGGTTAACAGATAGGAAACAGCGAGTAGTTATAAGAGGCACAATGTCACAGTGGGCTTGCGTTCATAGTGGGGTACCGCAGGGTTCGATTTTAGGACCACTATTGTTCCTAATTTACATAAATGATATGGATACCAATATATACAGTAAACTGGTGAAATTTGCAGATGACACCAAGGTGGGTGGTGTAGCAGATACTGAATTAGTGGCTCAGCAGCTACAGCGGGATCTTGATTTAATTAGTGACTGAGCCGATACCTGGCAGATGAAATTTAACGTCGATAAATGTAAGGTACTCCATCTAGGGAGCAGAAATATAAAGTACAGGTATTTCATGGGTGTCACTGAAATAAAGGTAGCTGATCATGAGAAAGACCTTGGTGTGTATGTTGATGCTTCCATGTCCCATTCTCGCCAGTGTGGGGAAGCAATAAAAAAGGCCAATAGGATGTTGGGGTATATCCCCAGGTGTGTGGAGTTTAAGTCAAGGGAGGTAATGCTAAGATTATACAATTCCTTGGTGAGACCTCACCTAGAATATTGTGTGCAGGTTTGGTCACCATATCTTAAAAAGGACATTGTGGCCTTAGAAAAGGTGCAGCGTAGGGCTACAAAAATGATTCCTGGTCTTAGAGGAATGTCATACGAGGAACGGTTACTTGAGCTAAATCTGTTCAGTCTCAAGCAAAGGAGATTGAGGGGGGACATGATCCAGGTATATAAGATTCTAACAGGTTTGGATGCTGTTCAACCAAATAGTTACTTCAGCATTAGTTTAAATACACAAACTCGTGGCCATAGGTGGAAATTAGCGGGAGAACATTTCAAGCTGGATTTAAGGAAGCACTTCTTTACGCAGCGTGTAGTCAGAGTATGGAATAGCCTTCCTGATAATGTAGTGCAAGCTGAATCCTTGGGTTCCTTTAAATCAGAGCTAGATAAGATTTTAACGACTCTGAGCTATTAGTTTAGTTCTCCCAAAGCGAGCTTGATGGGCCGAATGGCCTCCTCTCGTTTGTATAGTTCTTATGTTCTTATGTTCTGATTACTTCTGTTGCTTAGTTCGATGTTATTTTATTTCCAGGTGTGATGTGCCGAGTATGAAGCTATTCGCTGCATTATAAGTATGAAAAGAAGACAGAATATCAAAAATATCGAGGCAGAATTAATTCAACAAAGTATCAAAAATATTATTCAAGAAAATGAAACACTTCTTGCGACTGAAGGCGTCTGTCGTCGAAAAGCGAAGCATTACTGTCGCCTTTAAATGATGTCACATTTGCGACGTTTTACAGGAGGTAGTTAATCTTAACTTTAGGTTTGTCTGTAAAATATCATAATAAACAAGTAATGTGAGTTTTCAGTTTGCTTAAAGCAAGATAAATGAAGTTACACTTCCTTTAAAATGAAAGATTACAATCCGTGGCAGAGGGGCAGTTTGCAGCACAACACCGGCATTTAACATCGGCATAATTAAAGCCAAACTAAATGAGTTTAGCGTCATTCGGTAATTACATAGCACAATTATATAACTTAATACATACATATAATGTAAGGACTTCCATATATTGCTGACCAGGAAAAACTTTAAGTTCTAACACGCTGTCAGCGCGTGCCTCGGTGTCCCCACAGTGCACCCACAGTCCTTTGCATGCACCGGTGCGCCCTTAAAACTGCAGGAGCCTTCTTACAGGCATGATTTTTATGATCGCGCATTGCATTTGTTTGACTTTATTAGGCTAAAACTTTTGTTCTAACTCAGACTTTGTTAGAGTGTATCTGTGTATTTTATCATATTATTATCCTCCTATATGTGTACGTGCAACCCTTAACAACTAACCCATGGCCCAGAAAGGGTTGCAGACAAGATGTCCTCACAGGGGCCTACCAGATTGTGACGCAGGAATAAGAGACCTTGAGAAAGGAAACAGATTCTGTCAACATAGCAGGGGGCCCACCTTGAGATATGTAATGCTTTGTATTAACCCTGTTTCACGGAGGCCTCACACAGCATTGACTAGTTAAAGACAAGACCCATGTAACCCCTCCCCTACCCTATAAATAAAGAAGCCAAGGGACTGTCCGGTGTGACACTCAACAGAGGCGCAGATACTGTCTGTTGCACCTGTAGTGGGCACCCTTGCGCAAGTAAAACAGAATGACGTGTGCTGTCTCGATTATTCCTGGGTCCTAGAAGTGGAAGTGTGTGAGTGGTAAGCTGCGGCGCTTCCTCACACAGGAGATTGTAGGAGTGAAAGCTACGGCGCTTTCTCCAACATAACTAGATTGTAGGAGTGAAAGCTACGGCGCTTTCTCCTAACATAAATTGGTCCTTCGAACCGGATCCGGAGAGAGATACCAGAGGGCGCCGACCAGTCCGCCGACGAACGACACCGAAAGCTGTCGACAGTCTCGCTCATAGGGAGTGAGTGAAAGACCTGCGACGTGAATTCGCCACAGGCCGGTGGTTAGAACCGTTCCCTGACGGCTGGGCTGGCGCCTGACGGGTCCCCGGACAAGAACTAGAACCACTTCGTCATAAAGGAAGGACCAGGTGAGAAGCACGACGCTGCAGCAGGGAAAGCGGGTGTGAGTTGAGAGGGCAGTAGCGGCCCCATACACCCGGCCTAGGTGCAACAACATACTGGTGACCAAGGGAAAAAGGACGGGTTTCACCCCTGAAAACTGACACCGCTGTCTCTTTAGAGGACAGTAGAAGGCCGTGCCAGTGTCCTCCCGAGGTCTCATGCCAGGGACTTGCACTTAGGGGTTATTATTTTTTGTATATAAAAAAAAATGGGGCAAAGTCAAAGCAAGGTAGAATTAGCGGGTGATGAGAAATTCATGGAAAGGTATAAGGAGGGGGCAGGAATAATAAGCAACCAAAAATGGCAGAAAAAGCATGGGTTTTCAGGAACCCTGAGTACAGAAAATATTCTGAGATTACAGACAGAATTGAAATTAGAAATGATGTCCGGCCGCTGTACAGGCAAGGACAAAGTACAGAAAAGACGAGAATATGTCTTATCCGATGTTTGGTTAGAACAAAGCAAACTCCGTGATATAGCCAGAAAAAAGAAACAGGAAAAGAAAAAGGAGACGCTGCAAGCGGCCCTTGTTAACATAGACGAGGAAACACCGCCGTCTGCTCCCCCGCAGACACCAGCGGACGGCCCACCAGTACTACAGCATCCCCCACTATAGCATAACATGCCAGACCCCCCACTTCCTGCTGTGCGGGGAGCTGAAGGAGGGAGTGCAAGGCCACACCAAACGAGAGCGACAGACCCGCATTTACGAATGCGAATAAATCCCGAGAAAAAAAAAACACAATGGTACCGTTCGGATTCCGAGGATGAATCTGAACTGCTTGCTCCCATGGTAGAAGTTGCAAACCCCCGTATAGCCCCTGGCGAAGGAGGCCAAGCCTCACCAGCAACAATATTAGTATACCGCCCCTGGACAGCGGAAGATAGGGCTGCTGCCCTAAAAGGCATTCCACCCATAGAGGATGGAGTACCTGAATTCTGGTCCGCCATGACTGAGTTGCAGGTCAGTTTTCACCTAAATGGAAGAGAGCTGTTCCGCTGTTTTAGACAATTACTTAATCATAAATGGGGCCGGGTGGCTGGATACTTTACTGGACAAGGAGCAAACAATTTGCCCCTCGGTCACGATGACCCACAATTACAACAAGCATTGGGCGACTTGAGACAGAGACTAGAAACAACATTTACAAGACGAGTTGATTCATGAGAATAGCCCAATGTAAGCAAAAGGAAGGCGAAGAGCCAGAGGATTTCTTGGACAGGGTACGCCCGTTGTTCAGGACAAACTCTGGGATTCCTCATGGGGAGGACGAGAACGGGGTGTACTAACAACAATTAAAACGGACTTTCCTAGCAGGGTTAAAACCTGAAATAAAGAAGTATATTGATAAATACTGGGTCCATCAAAACACAGGTACAGTGCAGCAAGCCGTTGAGTATGCCCAACACGCTCAGAAAGCTAAAAAAAACTAAACCAGAAGCAACATTCGTAGCCCGAGGAGATCAAATAGTGGCGTATGCAAAACAGAAATACAGGAACAGACAAAACCTCGCGCTGATATTGCACTAACTCCAATTCCAAGCGCCGTAACCTTATTTGTCGATGGCTCTGCAGCCAAAGACAGATACGGGGAAAATAAGGTTGGATACGCAGTTGTGACTAAAGACAAAGTAATAGAGGCAGGAGCCTTACCATCCACATGCTCAGCCCAAGCAGCAGAATTATATGCTGTAATCAGAGCCTGTGAAATACATGAAGGACAGGAGATTACAATATATACGGACAGTCAATACGTGTTCTCTGCAGTGCACCACCACGCAGCAGTGTGGAAAAACAGAGGGTTTAAAAGTTCTCAAGGAACAACCTTGACACGCAGCACTTCTACTTCGATTGTTAGACGTTGTACAAAAACCAAAGACACTCGCGTTATGTAAATGCAAAGCACACCAGACTGATAATTCAGAGGAAACGAAAGGCAATGCGTTTGCTGACCAAGCCGCAAAGGCAGCAGCCCAGCAAACGCCAGAAAAAACAGAGAAGGGGTTATTCCTTATAGAACAAGATGTACTATATGATGCACAACAACAAGCTCCTACGTCAGAGAAAGACAAGTGGATTTCGCGAGGAGCCACACAAGAGAAAGACCTATTCAAGTTAGACGGAAAACCTACACTGTAAGAAATGGCAGTGAATTTGACATTAAAACCATGTAAAATCACTACAGAAAAGTATAGTAAACCCAAAAACACAATTTTCCTGCTTCAATCACAGCGGACTTTTGTAAACTATTAAATATAATATTTTTGTTATATGTACAACATTAATGTGTGATTATAATCAAATTTATTTGTTAAAACTACAAATACTGGGAACAAAAACAGTGAAATACTTTAATACTTATAACAAAACAATTTTGTTAATTTGACGTGTAAATATTGTAAAAATTATAGTCTTAGTCAGTTGTTTTTCAAAAATACAAGAATTATATGTAAGTCACTTTTCAAGTTTATACTGTAGGCATTTACTGGGCCTACTTTTAACATGATCATGAAATGATGCAAATTCAGGTTTATGACTAATAAAAATGTTTTCACAGAAGATGTGAACCTGAGAGGTTGCCTCTCTATTTATAGGCTATATAAAAATATACAATTATAATTGTTTACATTATGTGTTTTTTTTAATCATTCGGGCTATTTGCAGCCTATTGTTGAGTAACCTATAAGAAATTATCATTTAACGCCTAAGTAATGCTTCTGTTCAGTCATAATGCTTGTATTCTTTATGTTTCTTTTAATGACAATGTGATACTTAGACTAGACTACTGTTTTGGGTTATGTTAGCAATGTCTCATTATTACAGGCTAAACAAACTTACAATGCCACCTATAGGATTTCTATGGTGCCTCCTCTTCACAGAGCTGTAGGTCACTCTGCTGCACTGAGTGCGCCTAATTTTGAATGTGCATCTGATGCTCGTCTCTGATTGGATAATGACGTGAGGGCGGGAGCACGCACCATTTGCAGAGTGGAGAAGGAGAAGACAGAAAACGTCGAAGTCTTTAGGACAAATTACAAACATACGATTTGAATTTTCTTTTGATGATCTGTGTTTGTTCATCAGAAAGTTTGCACGGTAAGTTTAATATTTTGGCGACTTTTTTTCGAGAAAAAAACATCACAAGCACCAGTTGATACTCAGACCAATGCTTGATAACTTAGCGCTAGCATGCTAGTTCAGCGAAAAAGCACGGGCAAACTTTTGAAATACTAAAAATGATCACCTGCGTCTTTTGTAAAAAGATATTGGTCACATTAAGAGGCTATGTACTACATTGCAGAGTGCATAGGAATGAGCCTTGTTGTCTTTTTAAATGTGTTGGCGCCAGTTGCAGTCAAACATTCACCACTTACTCTGCTTTCAAGGGGCATTTTTATCGTGTGCACAATGCACCTGCACTTCAAGCTGCTCCTAAAGCTCTTGTTGCAGATTTAAAATGTGCTGTTTCATTATGTGCCCGCCATTTTCAAACAGTGAAAGAGCTAGTGTCCCACTTAAATGATCATATTGCAGAGGGCAGGTCTGTGTCATGTCCAGTAAGTGGTTGTAAGCATGTGTTTACAAAAAATTCATCATTTACTTCTCACATGTGTAGGAAGCATAAAGCATGTTCCCCAGATGGTATTGATGACATGTACAAGAAATCTCGCCCTCAGTCCCTAAATGACGGTACAGAATATTCAGAAAACACACATGAAGCCATGCCATCTGCTAGTTCAGCCAGTGATATGCCAGAAAATGATAGTCAGTCTTTTCTCAGAAACATGTGTCTCTTTTACCTTAAACTGCAAGGACAGCTGCTAATTCCTGCCTCTACCATACAGAGTATTGCTGAGGAAATGCAGAATGTGCACGAATTGGGTCAAGCCTACACAATAAATAAGGTAAGTTGTTTACTAAAAAATGAAATGAGCCTATCAGATGAAGCTGTCACTAAAATCTGTGACTGCATTAAAGAGTCAGATTTGTTCTCTGCTTGCCATCAAGGACAATTAGGAACAACACACACCAGAAATCAAACATTCAAAAAAATGTTTAAATACACAGAACCCAAGAAAGTGCCATTGGGAATGGATGAAAACATGATAGAAAAATTTGCTTACTACATACCAATGGGAGAAACTCTGAAGAGCTTTTTAGAGTCACAGTTATGGAAGAATACACTGTCACAACAGTTTGGGGGTCCTGATGTAGAGATTTTTAAGGATTTATATGATGGAAAAAATTTCAAATGTCACCAGTTCTTTAATGAAAACCCTGAAAGCCTCAAACTGATTTTGTTCCAAGATTCATTTGAGGTAGTGAATCCCCTGGGTTCTGCTAAAAAGATGCACAAACTTCTTGCAGTCTATCTGTCATTAGCAAATTTACCCATTCATTTGCGTTCAAATACAGATAATGTGTTTTTAGTCTTGTTGTGTGTTGAGAATGACTTCAAGCGTTTTGGAATAACCAAAGTTTTTTCAGAGTTGTTGGAAGATCTGAAATCTTTGGAAACAGATGGATTAGATGTAGATGGAGAAACAGTAAAAGGGGGTCTTTACTGTATTGCTGGGGACAACTTGGGTTCTCATTGCATAGGAGGGTTTACAGAAAACTTCAGCTGCTCTCAATATTTCTGCAGGTACTGTGAAGTAACACGAAGTGAGTTTTATGCTGATCCGAATGCCTGTGGTCCTCCACGCACTCCGGAAACGTATGACGCAGCTGTTGCTGATCTCCAGGCTGAAACTATCCAAGACGTTAGAGGAATAAAGGTAAACTCCATCTTCAATACCCTTCAGTCTTTTCACGTATCCCAGCCTGGTCTCCCACCTTGTCTAGGTCATGACCTCTTTGAAGGAGTTGTGTCATATGATCTAGCACTGTACCTGAAGAACATTATAAAAAATAAAAAATGGTTCACATACTCCCTTTTAAACAGGCGCATTAAACAGTTTAAATATAAAGGATCCGAAGCACTTACAAAGCCATGTACTGTCAAACCTGACGGATCCAAATTATCAGGGCAAGCCGTTCAAAACTGGAACCTTTTGAGATTGCTGCCAGTTTTGATTGGTGACAAAGTGAAAAACCATGAGGATGAAGTATGGCAGTTAGCTCTCCAGTTAAAAGACATTGTGGATCTTATTTGTGCTCAGAGCATTTCCTTGTCCCAGATAGCATTTGCTGACATTTTGATCCAAGAGTATTTGGAGATGAGAAAGATGTTGTTTCCTGAAATTCAACTAAAACCCAAGCACCACTATTTGCGCCATTATTCAGCACTGTTGTTGAAATTTGGTCCATTGATGAGGTTATGGACGCTTAGGTTTGAATGTAAACACAGTTATTTTAAAAGATGTGCCAGACACTTGAAAAGCTTCAAAAATATTTGTCAAACTTTGTCAACACGTCATCAGATGTATCAGGCTTATCTTTTAGCTGGGCAAGAATGCCGTGAACTGCTGCAAGTGAAGGAGAGCTGTGTGTTTTATCCCAACCTCTACAGTGACACTATTCAGCATGCAGTCAGGGAGTTAGCTTTTTCAGAAAGCAATACCACAGTTACCACAGACATTCACTACAAGGGTACTGCATATAAAAAGGGACAGTTTCTTGTGTACAGAAATGACGAGTGTATGGAGTTTGGTGAACTTCTACTCATCTTGATTCAAAATGACACATCTGTGTATGTTCTGATGGATATCCACAAAGGCATCTTCCTCTTAGAATACCATCTGTATTCTGTGACACAGGACAGTCTTGGGTTACAGTGTATTAACATTAATGACCTGCCTGACTTCTATCCTTTGGTATCATACATTCTTGAAGGACACCGAGTCATTCCACTAAAGCACAGTATTGTGGCAAAATAACGTCCAATTATTAGCTCACTTCTCACTGTAAATAGTTTAACATTAATATAAGTGTTACCTGATCCATACCCTGCTCCATTAAGTGTATGAACTCTATGTGATTTTCTAATTTGTTTGGTGGTGGCATTTCTTCTTCAGTGCAAATATGAGTGACTCAGGGCGAACCTTCCTAGATGTCGCCATTACGGAAGTCCTACCAGAACTTCAAGCAGTGAACAAAAACATCCTGGAAGAGCACTTGCAGTCCATCGGAGTTGAGACAAGTGATGATCTACGCTTCGTAACGGAGGCAGATTTGATGACAGCATTAAGACCTGTACAAGCGAGAAAGCTTCTTTCTGCTTGGAAACAGAAATGTAAGTAAAAACAACAGACAACTATTCAAAATCAAAAGTAGAGATGGTCATGGACAGACATACAGTGTGAATCATAATTGTATTTTTTTTTTGCAATTTAAAAGACCAAACTCCAGAGAACAGCTCGCTATCATCTGTGGAAGCCTCACCCACCCAGTCGCTGTCATTGCTCTCTGTTTCACCCCAAAGTCTATCATCAACCTCTTCCAGCAGCCCAGGACGTGACATACATTGGGATGACAACTTCGAAATTCCATGGAGTAAACTTCCTGCAGAAGTTATGCATTTTCTTGAGAGGGGGAAAAGGCCTCGGCCAAAACTGAGGAGGCAAATGGTCCGGATTGTTGTGACTGAGATGATGGAAAAATGCCCTCATGTAGGTAGAAAACATTCAATTGACGTTGCAAAAAAAATGGTAGCAAAATATCCCAATTCTCTGCAAGATGTCATAGAGGGTGATATTGTTGGTGCAGGCTACCTTTCCCTTGTCAAACAGTTGCAGAACAGAATTGAAAATGTAAGGCGCACTTCAACACCCAAAATAAGAAAAAGAAAACATCAGACTGACTCAGACCACACAGACGAGATCCCATTAGAAGAAAGAGCAGCAATGCAGGATACATATGGGTGCCTTAAATGGAATGTAGAATTTCTGCCTCTTGAAGAAACTCCAGAGAGCCAACAGCAAAAGATGGAGAAACTCAAGGTGATGTTCCAACAAGCTGACGCCAATCCAGAAGAGGTAAAAAGTCTAATGAAGTCCACTTATTACACACAGCGTCAACATGTCAATCAGGGGAAAAGTATCAAATGCCTTAGAGAGGAGTGGCCATTTTGGTTTGATGAACTTGGCATGTCGGTCCACTTCAAGGAACTTACTGGGATTGACCTCAAAGAGACATTCACACGAAATTTGGACTTGAAGGGGAAAAGGCTTCTGGAGTACATGACCACAGTTGCTGTCAGCAAAAGCAAGACGTTCCTTCAGACTTATGCAAGGCTTCAGAGGATACGGGGACCGCAGAGTGGCTGCTCAGATGATGTGAAAGAGATGGTCCTGCTTCTGCTCAGCTACTTTGATGAGAAGGAGGAGTACATGCTTTTCCATGTTGAAGATACATGTCTGGCAGATGAGGTACAACTGGAGCAAGTGCCTCTGACACCCACTATTATTGTGTGTGGTAAGTCTGTTTCATAGCTCTCTTTTTTTTTTTATTGCACTTTTTATAGAATGTCATGTGACTGCTGTGCTTATTAATATAACCTGTTAAATTATTTGTTCACAGGACAGTCCTGCTATTCCTCAAGAAGATACATGCTGAGTATTGATCGGAACCTCGTCAGCACAAACATATCCTCCTTCGTTTCTGCACTGTGCCTCATGTTCGGGAGCTACTACAATTTTAACATCCATTATCCATCTGAGCTGGCTTCCACTCTGGAGTTTCTTCAGAGGTGAGCAAATAAGGCTTCTTATTTCTGGACTGATAACTGAGACTCTGGAATCTGGCTCTGATGTGGTTGGAGTTCAGGTCTGGCACTGAGTCTCGGTTCGGTTTGGACCCAGATTCAGAGTGTTTTTTTTTTTTTTTTTTTATAAAATAAGTCTGAATCCGGGTCCAAGCCTGGCCGAGACTCAGGGCTAGACCAAGGGTCAGCTGACGTCTGACTACCTATAACCTTTTGCTTTGGATTTTAAAATGCAAAAGTGTGATTTATCACTGCAAAAGATACTCGTGAAGGGTGCCAATACTTTTGACCATGCATTGTTCACTTCCCCACAGCATTTTGGTTATATTTTGTCTTGAACGTGGTGAAACCAATTGTTGTTTGTAGTTTGGCCATGACTGTGTATATATACACGTATATACTTAATTTTTATTTACTTACTTTGTACTTGTATTTTAACTGATCAATTACAAAACGCTTAATATACTTTTATGTTTTTATTCTACAGGTGTTTCTTCTGCATGAACCCAGAAAAAGGAACCAAAGTAGAGAACAAAAACTCGAAGCATCATCTCAGTGTGAACCCTCGAGTCCTCACCCTGATTCAGGATCTCGCCGACCACGAGTGGCGCTAAGCCTAAGTATTGACTCTCTGTGGACTGTTAGGTTTAAGTACACATTGTGGATTTAACAAAGTAAAACTTTTTCTGGTCGAATGCATGAAGCCAGTTCATGAATGATTCATGAAGATGTTCTTGCTTTGAAGGAATGTTCCAGTTTTGTTTGTTTTTTTAACCATGCTGCTACTGCAGTGTTTCTAGACCACCTGTATAGGTTTGTTTCACCACAGGTGGTTTTCCTGATGTGTTTTTTGACCAAGGCCATGGTTGTGGTGACCGCAGGGTGCGTGTTGCATTGCATGGTGATTATGATAATTTTGGCACAATGTAATTTTTGTTTTAAAATCTTAACTATTTAACTTTTCCTGGTAGAGTGTCTAGCAAATGCTTTTTTCATGAACATGGTTCTTGCTTGCAGGAATGTTCAACAGCTTTATAGCTTTTGATTCAATTGTGTAGTTGATGTGCGCCTTGCATATTATGTTAGTTGGAAAAATGCATCCAACTGTTGTCATTTGCTTTATTGGCTGCAAAATAAATTTCCCAAAAGTGATATTTCTCTCGTCTTTTCTCAAGATGCATTTTTGCATGTTTAGCTATAGGAATAGCAGTAATTAGTTTGTTAATTAGGTTTATGACTAAAATTTTACATTAAAACATAAAATACAGCATGTATGTATGTATAATATACAGAGCAACTCCATTTAATATGCACAGTTTTGACGTTGTTCTACCAGTTTAAATTAGTTTTTTGTTTGATATTTCCCTGTTAATTTTACAATTTATGAATCCACAATAAGCAATTATTACATGTAAAAGATACAGGAAATAGTCTATTTATATATAACATCATTGTGTGATATTAACTTCTTTTTTTTGTAGATTTAACAGTTTTTGTGTCATTTACTGTAAATCAATTTACATATTGCATCTGTAAAGCGATCTATTGTGCTGCTGTATTTTTTAAAGGACGTTCCTGGTAACCCCAGCTGCCAGCGTTTTCCTGTAAAAACAGCACTTTTTTTTTTACAGTGTATCTTACCCTGCAGCCTGTATAAAACCGCTGCGGTTGTGAGTCATGGGGTAACCCATGTCTCAACAGGAGGGATGGTACATATAATACAACAACATTTTTACACTATAAATTTTTCCAATTTTGCAAAAAACTACTGTAGAGCATGCCTTATATGTTGTAAACATAATGCGCAGGGCAATCTAAGACCCAAACGAGGCCAATTCCCTAACCCTACACAACTGTTTCAGGCAATACATATGGACTTTGTGGAATTAACATGGTCACAGGGAGTGAAATACTGCCTAGTGATAATAGACACTTTTTCAAAGTGGGTGGAGATATACCCAGTAAAACATTGCGATGCAATCACAGTTGCCAAATGCCTGGTGTCCCACTGCTCATTCTGCCCTTACCAGACGCCTCATTCGCGGAGTAACAGTGGAAGTCCGCTACAAAGGCACGAAGAAACAATAGGTTTTCGTTGTCTCAACCCGGTGAAGAAAACAGCTGAACTGTACTCCTTTAGGATGGCTCTGGTAGGGTGTCCATGGTGGGCTAAGGGAATATTGGGAAGTCTTTTCTGTCTTATGGTAATGTTGATTCTATGGCTGGTACCAGACACTGAGGTGCAGGAGAAGAAAAGGTGGACTCCGGACGGAGTGCACCTCACTAGCATAAAAGGAGACGAAACCCATCCATTCCTACGGAACTATTGGTATCGATATGTATATGATGTGGTATCCAATAAGAATTTGACTAACTGCTACAAAGGCAAATGGTGATAGAGAATCGCATGGCGCTAGATCTTCTCACTGCAGCGCAGGGAGGAGTGTGCGTATTGTTGAACCAAACCTGTTGTACATACATTCCTGACAATGTGCATTCACCCAACATGACTAAGGCAATGCAAAGGCTGAAGGACTTGTAAATTGCTATGACCACCGACACAAGGACGCAGAACGACTATTGGATGTCCTGGTTCACTACCGGGGCTTGGTGGTCCATATTACTCAAATTGAGTATACCATTTTTTGCATTCTTTGTGATGTTCTTCTGTTGTTGTATCACAGTGATACCTTGTTTTCGTATAATGATTAATTCTGCCCTGAGCTCTGCTTTCCGAGCCCAGGAGAATATGTTTTTGTCCCTCACCCAAAACATGGAAACAGATGCAGATGAAGAGGAGCAGGGGTGGATGCATGACGCACCATGACGGACAGGCCGAAATCCTCACCGGCATGGCCCAGTCCCGAAGTTTAGAGATGCTACACCCTTGTCTCTTTTTATATCACAGCAAATGTATAATTAACATGATAAACAGGAGGGACTGTTAGAGTGTATCTGTGTATTTTATCATATTATTATCCTCCTATATGTGTACGTGCAACCCTTAACAACTAACCCATGGCCCAGAAAGGGTTGCAGACAAGATGTCCTCACAGGGGCCTACCAGATTGTGACGCAGGAATAAGAGACCTTGAGAAAGGAAACAGATTCTGTCAACATAGCAGGGGGCCCACCTTGAGATATGTAATGCTTTGTATTAACCCTGTTTCACGGAGGCCTCACACAGCATTGACTAGTTAAAGACAAGACCCATGTAACCCCTCCCCTACCCTATAAATAAAGAAGCCAAGGGACTGTCCGGTGTGACACTCAACAGAGGCGCAGATACTGTCTGTTGCACCTGAAGTGGGCACCCTTGCGCAAGTAAAACAGAAAGACGTGTGCTGTCTCGATTATTCCTGGGTCCTAGAAGTGGAAGTGTGTGAGTGGTAAGCTGCGGCGCTTCCTCACACAGGAGATTGTAGGAGTGAAAGCTACGGCGCTTTCTCCAACATAACTAGATTGTAGGAGTGAAAGCTACGGCGCTTTCTCCTAACAGACTTTCAGTTTCATGATGCAGGCCCCAGGTGCTACACAGTTAATGGTCCCTGAGTGCACCACAGCTTTCGCTATAAAACAATCTCTCTACAGCCATATTTGGGGGCTGCCACAGGGGTGGCCAGAGGTTTCCAAGGAGGGATGTGGCCGCCCCTTGGAGGCGCCCTTGACATTAAGAGGTGGGGAGATACAGTATATTGTCACACTGGGCCTCCTGACCCTTTGGGCCAGTAAGGCCAGTGTCTCTCTCCGGTAGGCGATCACCTCTTTATGGTGTCTTTCATACTGCTCCATCAGGGCTGCCGGTTCCTCCCGGATGCCCCTCAGAACAGATATTTTTTCCACCTTCAGACCTGAGGAGCTCTTCACTACATTGGCAGCGAATGTTTCTGCACCAGTGGGCTTGAGTGCGTGGGGGGAAGGAGGGGCGTGTGGTGACAAGGAAGCAGGATGG
This sequence comes from Brienomyrus brachyistius, assembly GCF_023856365.1. Lineage (NCBI taxonomy): Eukaryota > Metazoa > Chordata > Actinopteri > Osteoglossiformes > Mormyridae > Brienomyrus > Brienomyrus brachyistius. The sequence goes on from NC_064541.1 coordinate 4,551,413, forward strand.
TTGGGGTTTGGTGATCTACCAGACTGAAAGGTATTCTGGGGACTCAGGGGACAGTGTCGCCCTGATGTAGAGGGGCCTATAGGAGGGATGGCTGATGTAGAGGAGCCAGGTGTGGAGGTGCCACACATTGAGGAACCCTGGTGATCACACTACAGGGGGACAAATGTTGGTGGGCCAAGAGGAAGTGGCTGGGGAGTAGAAAGCACAGATGTCTGGGAGGTGGGTAGACTACAGAGATTTATGCACCCCGGGACTCCCTCAAGTGCTTCTGAGATCTAGGATGGCCAATACTCGGTCCTCCCCAGGAGTGAGAGAATGCAGACTGGTGCTCCCCCCAGCCCACCTCACCTGCTCCCTCCAGAGTGCTGCAACCATCCTTTTGGTGATGCTGACATCGTCCCTGCACTTCCTCCTCATACCCTCTGCCAGGCGGCAGCAGCCATGGCCCGCAGAATGTATCTTTTTTCTTTCATCTCCTGCTATATATTTTCCTGATATATATTTGTCTTTTGCAAAGTGCATCGTGGTATAGGAAACGTACCCCAGAGCAGGACTTCAGACTAAACCATTTTCGGGAAGGGTAGGTGTGCTTGGGGTGAAAAAACTTTACATTAACTGGTGAGATAGATTAATTTTATCTGTACTTTTTTGAATATGAAGAATTATATTATTTTGGGGGATATCTCCCTATTTTAATGCTGGAGGGAGCCCCTCCCCCCAAATTTATGCCTGACCCACAAACCCACACACTGTTCACAGATGAGAACAGCGCAGACCCTGCACGGTCATGTTTGGCAACTCCTTCCAATTTTATAGCCCAAACCAGGAGTAAAAGATGTCGAAAATCAGACCCTTCATAAACTTTTCTATCTTCAATGATACTCCATAATGCTGCTTAAAATGAAGCAATGCACGCACAAGTTAAAGCTCTTTTCGTTTTAATGAATGAGGAAAGAAATAGTTTTGGATAAAGAAATGAATTAGTCTTTTTTTTCCATGTGAGCATCCTCCTGCAGCCTTTAAATATGGAAAAGTGGCTGATGGATGGACTTCTGAGTGAAACTCATTACCCCAAATTTTCTTAAATTGGCTTATATATTTACAACATGGTGACTGCAACAATAATACTCCTACGACTGTGGTGTTCTACCTAGAGCACCACTAGAGGGAGCTCACACATTCTATTGTACTTGCCACAGTAACAACAGTGATGTATAGGAACAGTTAGAAGCCGGTAATTTATATATAAAAAATGTAATTTCATTAATCTGAATGGGTGGGCCCAGCTGTCAATCCCACCCAGGCCTATCCATAGCTCCGCCTCTGTGTCAGTCCATCTCTTTGCAGTCCAAGTTGTACATCTACCAATCTGGACAGCAAATTTACAACCGTTCTGTTTCGGTGGTTATATTTAAGGAATGTCACATTAGTAAATTCACGCTTTACATGAACATCTGAAATGGGCAGAGACAAAATCTGCAGTACAGGCAGACCAATGTCTTTAAAACTCCTTTTTCCTTCAGCACCCTCATACTGCAAAACCTCAATCCAAAGTTCTCCATGTTGTTCATCTCTGTGAAACTGCAACAGGAGTGCTCTCTCCACTGGTTTTCTAATTCACCAAGGGAACAGGAAAGGCCCTCTTTTGGTAGGCTGCCTACTGCAGGTAATCTTACCCGGGGATGTAGCATCTCCAGCTTACTCAAGTGACTCTGGAAGTCGCATTTGATACTGTGTCCGGAAGCAGTCCATGCTGCGCTTAGGAATGACGTCTGTTTTAGTGTAGAATTGACTGTAAATTCCTAGCAAAAAAAACTGCCAGAAAAGTATTGCAAAATTGCTGTTAATCACTGTAAAACCCCCAGCTCCATGGGTGTCCCTACAGGTGGCTGCCCTTTGCTGCCAGGCTTGCTGTCACCTTCGTCTGTGCCCATGTGTCAAGTAGGGCAAAATGGGGTAGGTGAAAATAGAATTTCCCCAAGGGGAGTAACAAAGTACCTTCCTTTCATTTAGAAAAGAATTCCAAAATGTCTTTTACAGGTTTTGTCGTATGTAAATTACAGCAATTGTCTTTTTTAAACAGAAAAATAACAATTAACTGTAATCTAGTTTAAAATGTTATCATGTATTCTATTCAAATTATTGAAGTTACCTGGCAACTGGAATTGGCAAATACTATTGATTCCAATGAAACATTTGAAACCACAAAATCACATGAAGAAAACGTACGCTGACCGTTACTGAAACGACCTGGTATCTGTTTCATACCTCACTTTACAACACACAGGACTTTTTTTTAACAATTTAAAGGCACAAGTTATTTTACGTCATGGCCAAGCCACCTTTGCTAGTTTAATGGCAGAAAAATAGTCAAAGCCAGGCGCCTGGTCCACAAGGAATGTACTCAGTCACTGCTGTGTTTATGCTTTAAACATGCTATAAACTAATTTTTTCTAACATTTTCTTTAAGAGCTAGGTGCACTTGCACCTTGGTGGATTGCTATTATATTTGTGGATTTGCCAGGTAGAAGAAAAGAATGCTTCTCTACAGAGATACAGAAACAAATCTGCTTGTACACAATGTGAAAGCGTTTGAGCAGACCATCTACAACAGCAGGATTCCACCAAAGTAGAGGTCTGCATTCCCGTAGAATCCATGGCAATTAAGTGCAGGGCAGGACAAACTTTCATTTTTGAATGCAGGAGCACAAGGGAAGTGACTGATATGCTCGCAGTAAAAAGAATGAAACAAGTGCTTTTTGTTATCAAACAATTATTTATTTGCATGAGTAAATAGAAAATTACACCACAAAGTATAGCACGATATCACAACATTACATTGTCTCAAAGCGCTTTAGAGCACCCCCACCCAAAGCCCGCAGTGAGTAAGCCATAGGCGACAGTGGCAAGGAAAAACTCCCTAGAAGGAAGAAACCTTGGGAGGCACCAGACTCAAAGGGGAAGCCCAAACCTCCAGGGGCCGGCAGGGAGAGTGAAAAACACACACATCAGATAACTGCAACAGGTATTCTTCTACATATCCTATACATATGCATGGTACAGTGGTTAGCACTGTTGCCTCACACCTCTGGGAACATTTATCCATTTTCTAAAACCGCTTCTCCTGTTCAGGGATGTGGGGATCAATTTGCCTTTTGGAACAGGCGGTCAGATGGATCCCAGAGGCTACAGGCACGAGGCAGGGAACAACCCAGGATGGGACACCAACCCATCACAGGGCAGGCTCACACACACAGATCATTCACACACACACACACAAACACACACACAAAAACTCACCATTCATTCACACACCATTCATAAACACCATTCACACACCAGTCACTCACACAGCATTCACTCACACACACACCATTCATAAACACCATTCACTCACACACACCATTCACTCCCCATTCACACACATAGACCATTCACATACACCATATACTCACACACACCATTCACTCACACACGCCATTACCACTCACACTCACTCACACACCTGTCACTCACACACACCATTCACTCACACCATTCTCATACACACACACACACACACACACACACACACACCACTTACACACACCATTCACACCCATCATTACCAAACACACTCACATACCATTGACATATACCACATTCCCATTTAATGTGGACACCTTCACACTGCCTGCTTCTAGATTATTTATGTTCAGGTGTTCCACTAATAATTTGTCCACTTTAGTTCCAGCAATTTCCCAATTAAGAGCATTCAGCTGGAATTCACTGTCTACAACCTCTATCTCCACATCCATAATTTCCAATTCAAATTCTGAATTAAAACCCCTCTCTGCAGTCTCCTCCAATTTGACCTCTCCAATTTGTATTTCGACAATTTCAAATTTATCATTTACACCATCTAGCTCAAACTGGCAGAGGTCGACCACTACGGCTCCTATTTTCAGCCTGTCTTGGTGGTCATCTGCAGGCTTTATGTAGACTGTCCTTTCATTTAACAGAAAAACCTCTAACCCATGCATGTCTAACCCCTTATCCCTCCCAGGCTGGTTGATGGGTGGAGTTGCTGGGGAGCACTCTCCTTCTTCACCCCAGCAGATGATCTCATCCCACTTGTCCCAGGCTGCCCAATACACATCATCCGTCCAGCTAACTGCCTTGGCAATTGGCTTTCGGGTGTGTGACACGATGGAACGGTCAGCCTGGTCAGAGGGTGATTCTGCTGGGGAGCACAGCTCTTCCTCATCTTCCCTGTCAATCACTTCCATCCACTTGTCCCAAGTTGCCCAGTATCGATCGTTGCTCCAGCTGACAGCTTTTGCAATTCGTTTGTTTCTGAATGAGGAAAAACACACAGGCAATACAATAGAGCTGTCAGTCACTCCTGGCACATGGAATTCAGTTCTGCACTGACACCTTCGCAATGAACAACTGCATTATAGCATAGGAAACTAGTTAACTTTCACATACAATTTACATATAATCAAGACAGAAGCCTGGAACAATTTTAAATTTTACTAAATGGCAATATACTGATTTTAGTCACCAAACAAACTTTTCAGGTCTTGCTTCACTACTTTTATCTGTGTTTGTTGCAATACATCTGCCCTCTCCTGGTCTGCTGGAATATCATTGCTGTAGGCAACACCGAGCACAACCACCCGCATCCTCTTCCGAATGCAACATGAAAGCGCGGGAAAGCGCACGTGCAAAAGTGAAATATCATCTAGACTTTGCGGCACAGGAAACTAGCCGACTTGCACATAAAATTTAAATATAACCAACACAGTAGCCCGCAACAATATTCACTTTATTTAAAAGCAATGAACTAATTTACTCACAAGCAAGCGCAATTATTTACTTAAGCGCAGTAAAGCGCACGCGGAAAAGCGAAATATCAACTACACTTTGCGCATAAAATTTAAATATAATTAACATTGTACCCCGGAACAAAATCACTTTATTTAAAAGCAATATACTGACTTTACTCACCAAACATATTTTAATATACATGCAAATTTGACAGATACTAAATAATAAGAAAAATTATCCGATAAAATGGGAGCAGAAAAGCAACGTACCTCGTCATCTTGGTGCAGAAAACAAGTGAAGCCGCGTCTTTCAAACCGGCAGCGTCCCACGTGCCGAAGAGTCAAATGTAATCAAGCAACACGGCCCACACAATTAAATAATAACATCATAATAATTATAGCTCTTGTATAATTATTCTATATAATATTCTATAATGGGGGCGGCATGGTGGTGCAGTGGTTAGCACTGTTGCCTCACACCTCTGGGACCCAGGTTCGAATCTCCGCCTGGGTCACATGTATGTGGAGTTTGCATGTTCTCCCCATGTCGTCGTGGGGTTTCCTCCGGGTACTCCGGTTTCCCCCCACAGTCCAAAAACATGCTGAGGCTAATTGGACTTGCTAAATTGCCCATAGGAATGCATGTGAGAGTGAATGGTGTGTGAGTGTGCCCTGCGATGGGCTGGCCCCCCATCCTGGGTTGTTCCCAGCCTCGTGCCCATTGCTTCCGGGATAGGCTCCGGACTCCCCGCGACCCAATAGGATAAGCGGTTTGGAAAATGGATGGATGGATGGATATTCTATAATTAGAGGAACAGACTTTTATAAGTTAACTTGTACACCGAGAATAGTATACAACACCATAAGCATATAACCCTTAAAGGATGATTAATTAAAATTCGCACATTCATCCTGCATAACATAAAACAATGACTTAAAGAGACTTAATATGAAATGAACGCTACTGTCCGAGGGCATTTATCTCCACAAATCGCTATGTAACATAATGTCTTAAATACTCAGATTTTCAGAATGACAGAATCTTAACATTTAAAACTTTGTTTTGCGATACCGATACGTAGTGATATTGGTATGTGGAACAACGTTATGTTGCACACGCCTCCCACAATTCCTTGCCCTATTATATCATATCTTAGCCATTCTTATCCTACCACATACTATTCTATCTTACCTTAGCCATTCCTATCCTATCTTGGCCTATTCTATCATACCTTGGCCATTCTTATCCTGCCTCATCTTATTCTGTCTTATATTAGCCGTTCGAAACCAGCTTATTCTATCATATTTTAGCCGTACCTATCCTACCTTATGTTATTCCATCATACCTTAGCCGTTCCTATCATACCTTATCCTATCATATCTTTGCCCTTTTCATCCTACCACATCCTATTCTATCTTACCCTACCCGTTGCTATCCTACCTAATGCCATCTTAGCCGTCACTATCTTATCCGATTCTATCATATCTTAGCCGTTCATATGCTACCTTATTCTATTCCATCCTATCTTAACCATTCTAATCCTACCACATCCTATTCTATTTTACAATTGGCATTCCTATCCTACCTTATCCTATTCTATCATATCTTAGCCGTTCCTATCCTACCTTATCCTATCTTACACATTCTTATCCTACCACATCATATCCTATCTTACCTTAACCATTCCTATCCTACCTTATCCTATTCTATCTTACCTTAGCCATTTTTATCCTACCTTATCTTATTCTATCTTATATTAGCCGTTCCTATACTACCTTATCCAATCATGTCTTTGCCATTTTCATCCTAGCAAATCCTATTCTATCTTAGCTTACCCGTTGCTATCCTACCTAATGCTATCTTAGCCGTTCCTATCTTATCCGAATATATCATACCTAAGCCGTTCCTAACCTACCTTATCCTATCTTATACATTCTTATCCTACCACATCCTATTCTATCTTGCCCTAGTCATTCCAATCCTACCTTATACTATTCTATCTCATATTACTCTTTCCTAACCAGCTTATTCTATCATATCATAGCCGTTCCTATGCTACCTTATCCTATTCTATCTTACCTTTAGCCATTGCTATCCTACCTTATTCTATTCTATCATATCTTAGCCGTTCATATGCTACCTTATTCTATTCCATCCTATCTTAACCATTCTAATCCTACCACATCCTATTCTATTTTACAATTGGCATTCCTATCCTACCTTATACTATTCTATCCGATTCTACCATACCTTAGCCGTTCACATACTACCTTATCCTATCTTACACATTCTTATCCTACCACATCCTATTCTATCTTACCTTAGTCATTCCTATCCTACCTTATACTATTCTATTTATATTACTCTTTCCTAACCAGCTTATTCTATCATATCATAGCCATTCCTATCCTACCTTATCCTATTCTATCATATCTTAGCCGTTCCTATCCTACCTTATCCTATCTTACACATTCTTATCCTACCACATCCTATTCTATCTTACGTTAACCATTCCTATCCTATCTTGGCCTATTCTATCATACCTTAGCCATTTTTATCCTACCTTATCTTATTCTGTCTTATATTAGCCATTCCAAATCAGCTTATTCCCTCATATCTTAGCCGTTCCTATACTACCTTATCCTATATTATATCTTAGCCATTCTTATCCTACCACATCCTATTCCATCTTACCTTTAGCCATTGCTATCCTACCTTATTCTATTCTATCATATCTTAGCCGTTCATATGCTACCTTATTGTATTCCATCCTATCTTACCCATTCTAATCCTACCACATGCTATTCTATCTTACAATTGGCATTCCTATTCTACCTTATCCTATTCTATCTTACCTTAGCCATTCCTATCCTACCTTATCCTATTCTATCTTACCTTAGCCATTCCTATCCTATCTTGGCCTATTCTATCATACCTTAGCCATTTTTATCCTACCTTATCTTATTCTATCTCATATTAGCCGTTCCTATACTACCTTATCCTATCAAATCTTTGCCATTTTCATCCTACCACATCCTATTCTATCTTCGCGTACCCATTGCTATCCTACCTAATGATGTCTTAGCCATGCCTGTCTTATACGTTTCTATCATACCTCAGCAGTTCCTATCAGACCTTATCCTATTCTATCTTATATTACTCTTTCCTAACCAGCTTATTCTATCATATCTTAGCCATTCCTATGCTACCTTATCCTATTCTATCTTACCTTAGCCATTCCTATGCTACCTTCTCCTATTCTATCTTACCTTTATCCATTCCTATCCTACCTTATTCTATCCTATAATATCTTAACCGTTCATATGCTACCACATCCTATTCTATCATACCTTAGCCATTCCTATCCTACCTTATCTTATTCTGTCTTATATTAGCCGTTCCAAACCAGCTTATTCCCTCATATCTTAACCGTTCCTATACTACCTTATCCTATTTTATCATATCTTAGCCATTCTTATCCTACCACATCCTACTCTCTTACCTTACCCGTTGCTATCCTACCAAATGCTATGTTAGCTGTTCCTATCTCATCCGATTATATCATACCTTAGCCATTCCTAACCTACCTTATCCTATCTTACACATTCTTATCCTACCACATCCTATTCTATCTTGACCTAGTCATTCCAATCCAACGTTATACTATTCTATCTCATATTACTCTTTCCTAACCAGCTTATTCTATCATATCTTAGCCGTTCCTATGCTACCTTATCCAATTCTATCTTACCTTTAGCCATTGCTATCCTACCTTATTCTATTCTATCATATCTTAGCCGTTCATATGCTACCTTATTCTATTCCATCCTATCTTACCCATTCTAATCCTCCCACATGCTATTCTATCTTACAATTGGCATTCCTATTCTACCTTATCCTATTCTTTTATATCTTAGCCGTTCCTATCCTACCTTATCCTATCTTACACATTCTTATCCTACCACATCCTATTCTATCTTACGTTAACCATTCCAATCCTATCTTGGCCTATTCTATCATACCTTAGCCATTTTTATCCTACCTTATCTTATTCTTTCTAATATTAGCCATTCCAAACTAGCTTATTCTATTATATCTTAGTCGTTCCTATACTACCTTATCCTATCATATCTTTGCCCTTTTCATCCTACCACATCCTATTCTATCTTACCCTTCCCGTTGCTATCCTACCTAATGCCATTTTAGCCGTTACTATCTTATCCAATTCTACCATACCTTAGCCGTTCACATACTACCTTATCCTATCTTACACATTCTTATCCTACCACATCCTATTCTATCTTACCTTAGTCATTCCTATCCTACCTTATACTATTCTATTCATATTACTCTTTCCTTACCAGCTTATTCTATCATATCATAGCCATTCCTATATTACGTTATCCTATTCTATCTTACCTTAGCCGTTCCTATCCTACCTTGCCCTATTATATCATATCTTAGCCATTCTTATCCTACCACATACTATTCTATCTTACCTTAGCCATTCCTATCCTATCTTGGCCTATTCTATCATACCTTGGCCATTCTTATCCTGCCTCATCTTATTCTGTCTTATATTAGCCGTTCGAAACCAGCTTATTCTATCATATTTTAGCCGTACCTATCCTACCTTATGTTATTCCATCATACCTTAGCCGTTCCTATCATACCTTATCCTATCATATCTTTGCCCTTTTCATCCTACCACATCCTATTCTATCTTACCCTACCCGTTGCTATCCTACCTAATGCCATCTTAGCCGTTACTATCTTATCCGATTCTACCATACCTTAGCCGTTCACATACTACCTTATCCTATTTTACACATTCTTATCCTACCACATCCTATTCTATCTTACCTTAGTCATTCCTATCCTACCTTATACTATTCTATTTATATTACTCTTTCCTAACCAGCTTATTCTATCATATCATAGCCATTCCTATATTACGTTATCCTATTCTATCTTACCTTAGCCGTTCCTATCCTACCTTGCCCTATTATATCATATCTTAGCCATTCTTATCCTACCACATACTATTCTATCTTACCTTAGCCATTCCTATCCTATCTTGGCCTATTCTATCATACCTTGGCCATTCTTATCCTGCCTCATCTTATTCTATCTTATATTGGCCATTCTAAACCAACTTATTGTATCATATCTTAGTCGTTCCTATACTGCCTAATCCTTTTCTATCTTATATTAGCAGTTCCAAACCAGCTTATTGTATAATATCTTAGCTGTTCCTATTCTGCCTTATCCTATTCTATCTTGCCTTAGCCATTCCGATTGTACCTTAAACCATTCTATTATATCTTAACCATTCTTATCCCACCACATCCTATTCTATCTTACCTTACCCGTTCCTATCTTACCTAACCCTATATTATCTTAGCCGTTCCTAACCTACCTTATCCAAATCTATCATACCTTAGCCATTTATGTCCTAGCTTATCCTATTCTGTCATACCTTAGTCGTTCCTATCCTACCTTATCCAAATCTATCATACCTTAGCCATTCCTATCCTACCTAATCCTATTCAATCATACCTTAGTCGTTCCTATCCTACCTTATCCTATTCTATCTTATATTAGCAGTTCCAAACCAGCATAATGTATCATATCTTAGTCATTCCTATTCTACCTTATACTATTCTATCCTATCTTACCCATTCCTATCCTACCACATCGTATTCTATTATATCTTAGGCATTTATATCCTACCTTGTCCTATTCTATCATATCTTAGCCATTCTTATCCCACCACATCCTACTCTGTCTTACCTTAGCCGTTCCTATCCTAACTTATTGTATTCTGTCTTATGTTAGCCGTTCCTGAGGGTGTTTTTTTAATTTCTATATGACATAAAGTCACAGACTTATTTAAATGGTTTGGCAAAATTTCTGTCAGATCCCGCTGCTGGGATCAGCAACTCCAGAGGGTTAAGATGTATGATTACTGTTACCCTCAGGATTACCACAGGCACAGCTACAAAACACATAAATAACAGAGTCGTATCCCAGGCTTGGCAATGTTTATTGACACAAAACCTTTAAGGAAATAAAAAAGTAACAGAAATACACAGGCAAAACAGTAATGGCAACTCTTAAAGACATATGCACACAATTAATACCATAGCTATGATACACATGAATTTAGAATAATTATATACACAATGTATATACATGAATCCTACCTGGATTTCAGTATAAACCCAGACACACACCCCTTCCACCTGGCAACAAGTCTAAAAGAAATCGGTTGTTATTACAAACAAAACACACGTCGCCACTGCCGCCACGTGTTAAAGAAATGCCAAAGGAAGACCAGACCACGCCCCCTACCACCGGCTTCCCATGGCTTTTATCCTCACTGATGCCAGCCAGTATAATTTCAAGAGCAGAAAGAGCTGAGCAGTGTCAGAAACTTTATTACGGAGGCTACCATGGTAACCGCGTAAACAACCTACCTACCTAACCCTGCACAATACAGAGTGCTTGGACTTACGGAACGCTGCCGTAGTAACCCTACAAACCAGTCGCTCGTATACCGCAGCCCAACACGTGACCTGTGAGTGACATAGTCCACGTCACTCACCGGTTACACTCTTATGTTAGCCATTCCTATCCTATCTCATCCTATTCTGTCTTCACCAAACCTATCCTAAAATAAAATAGGATAACACAGGTTGAGATAAGATAAAACAAGAGCTTTGCAATATGTAACCATTCTTTCTAGGCTCGGGAGGAGGATGATTGCTATTTCCTTATCTTATTTATTTTGACCTGTAACCTTTTATGTAATTAATAGTATAACAATAAACTATCTCCTCTCAAAGGATCAGACTGGTTCCAGTCAGACTGGACTGGGGAAACATACTTTGATACGGAATTAAATACATAGGACTGATAGATGTGTGATAGATGATCACCTAGTCTATATATGCTTGATAAATGACACTCAGTTTTTCATCAGCTGCTTTCAGTCTCCATGGATAGACCAAATGTAAAATGGAAGTTTTTAGAACTGCTTCATGAAGAACAGCGTGAGCAGTATGAGGGTACTCAGCTGATTGTGGTTGGGAGCTGTGGCCTTCAAACCCTATATAATGCCAGCAAATGTGGTCTCTCCATATGGCAGATAGAGGAAGTTTGAAAGCCATTTGTATTCTCTTCCATAGTGTGCCAGCAAGGAGAGAGGACTTCACTGCTTTTACTATCCATCCATCCATCCATCCATCCATCATCTTCCGCTTAATCCGGGGTCCCTCCCGAATGACTGAGCTCCTCACCCTATCTCTAAGGGAGAGCCTAGCCACCCTGCGGAGGAAACTTATTTCGGCCGCTTGCACCCGCGATCTCGTTCTTTCGGTCACTACCCATAGCTCATGACCATAGGTGAGGGTAGGAACGTAGATCGACTGGTAAATCGAGAGCTTTGCCTTTTGGCTCAGCTCTCTCTTCACCATGACAGACCGATGCAGCGCCCGCATGACTGCTGACGCCGCACCGATCCGCCTGTCGATCTCCCGTTCCATCGTTCCCCCACTCTTGAACAAGATCCCGAGATACTTAAACTCCTCCACTTTTTTTTTAAACTCCACTCCTGCTTTTACTAAATCTGCAAAATTTCCACTTGCATCCTGTAGCCACCAATGGCTTGAAAACTTACCAGTAGCAGAGAGAGCCCTGGAGGTGTGGCCGTCTCTGACCATGTACCTGGATGCAGTCAGAATGAGGAAGCTACCAAATCCAGGAACTGCATTGTGTGATACCCTTGAAGCTGCTCAGACAGACCCCCTCATCTTCGCAAAGCTACATTTCTACATAGCCATCACCAGGACCTTCACTCCTTTCTTGACAAGATATCAAACTGATGAACCAGTGATGCCATTCTTAGCCACAGACTTGGCTGAGTTGATGAAGGTAATATCCTAGCATTGGACAGGTTGATGTTGCAAATTTATTTCAGTGTGTGTACATTTCTCCCTGAACATAACCTGTCTTCAGGTTAGTGTTTTACCTTTTATCTAATCATGATTAATATTTGATTAATATGAATGATTTATTAATTATATACAGGTACTCACACCCACACATCCTTCCATCCATCCATTTTCCAAACCGCTTATCCTACTGGGTCACGGGGGTCCGGAGCCTATCCCGGAAGCAATGGGCACGAGGCAGGGAACAACCCAGGATGGGGGGCCAGCCCATCGCAGGGCATACTCACACACCAGTCACTCATATACGCACACCTACGGGCAATTTAGCAAGTCCAATTAGCCTCAGCATGTTTTTGGACTGTGGCAGGAAACCGGAGTACCCGGAGGAAACCCCACGACGACATGGGGAGAACATGCAAACTCCACACACATGTGACCCAGGCGGAGACTCGAACCCGGGTCCCAGAGGTGTGAGGCAACAGTGCTAACCACTGCACCACCATGCCGCCCCAGGGTGCACCTTGACATGAGAAATTACAATGGGAAGCAAATGGTAGAGGAGCTGGACAGTAGTGGTTACATCACCAATGACAAGTCCCCTCCCACCAGGATCAGCAGCGACCATATGCTGAGACACCGGGGCACTAAAGGGCTTTGAGTCCCAGGGAGCAGACATAAATACTCATCTACTGTAAGCTGCTTTGGATCAAAGCATCAGATAAATGTAAAAGCATTAATAAGATATTCCTACAGAGCAATTTCTAATAGACATGGCAGTGCCCTAACCTCTCATGTAATAAACCCCTTGGCATCATCTGCTGCCTCATTCAGCCTAAGAGAGAGATGCAATACCGCTTTCGTCAAAATGACAGGTCGGGTCAAAGGTCACGTTCAAAAGTTCAGTGGGCGGAGCTTATGTTGTAGTGGGTTGAGCTTGGTTGTGTAACTGACGCAATAGCATGTGGATTTAATTATTTATTTAAATATTTTTTTTTGTCTTCTTCTTCCCCGGGGGTTGGTTATGTAACTGCTGCAATGGTATTTGGATTTAATTATTTATTTATTATTTTAAATGATTGTGGCTTAGGGGGCCTGGGTTGGTTGTGTTAGTGCTGCAATGGTATTTGGATTTAATTATTTATTATTTTAAATGCTTATTTTAAATGTTTATTATTTTAAAATGATATTGAGGAGAGTGCTTATGAGTGTGTATTATTTTAAAAATGATATTGATGAGAGTGCTTATGAGCGTGTGTTATTTGAATAAGTTATTATTATTATTATTTTGTGGGGCGCGGGCGGGAGTGAGCGTGGCTGGGTTACCTGATGGAGCGCGAGCGTACGGTGTGCGGTAGCGTGGTAAGGTCCCCGGGCTTCGGAGAATCAGCAAAGGACTTATTCACATACTGGTGCGGTAGCGCGGAAAGGTCCGCACGGCTTTGGATAATCCTCGGAGAGAGCGATGCGGGAGAGCTGAGAGGCGTGCTGCTGCGCGAGTCTGAGAGAAACTGTGAGAGACTGTGGGATAAAATGGTAAAGTTGGAGCAAAGAATGAGAGGAGGAGGTGCAGGGTCTATCGTCCAATAAAAACGCTCGGCGCTAGTTTTGACCGTGTGTTTTTTCCTCACGCAAGCGTTTGTATCACATCGGCGTATGGCGCCAATTTGTAAAGGTCATAAGTCGAGACATACATCGAGTCTGTCAATTTGTCCGGCAGTAAATTCTGCAGGGCCGTGCCACCTGGCCATCGAGGCGCCCCCCCTACCCGGCCACGCGGGTCATACATCGAGTCTGACACTTTGTCCTCCAGTAAATTCTGTTTAAAGTTTTGTTTTCACATACGTCCCAAATTACAGATAATTTTCTTACACAGGCACGAGTAGCATCATCAAGGCCGTACCACCTGGTCATACATCAAGTCTGACAATTTCCCCGCCAGTAAATTCTGTTTATAGTTTTGTTTGTCATACATGACCGTGCAGATATGGGGTGACAGAGACAATTAAATTGTATTACGTCGAGCGGGGGGCCTTTTCCTCCTCCTAGAGGCACAACGCCTTACCAAAGTTTGTACCAGCCAAAGAACCACAAGTTTCATCGAGACCTTACCCGGTAAGTATATTATTTCTTTTATTCCTGTTATAAAAATGCTATTCAATTAAAAAATAACATTCTAATAATAGGTATTCTCTAAAGTCTTAGTTATTTTAATAAATATGTTTTTCAGTAAATGTTTATTCACGCGCATGCGGACAAACACACACCCCGGAGGTCAAACTAAAAAAAAAAGTTGATACAAACTACAGTTGTATCGGACACGCACACAAAAACACGAGAGTTTGCTCAATCAAAAAAACACCAAACATATATAGTTCACGTTTTTTATTAAAATGTATAAGGATTGTTTTCTTATAGCGAAATTTTAAATTAATATGAGTGGGATATAAGTCATGTAGGCAACAGGATTTGAGGAAGAACCTAAATAGCAGCTAGAAATGACCGACCACGCAGGCAGAAGTCTGCTTTTCTTATCTCACAAGTCATGGAAGGGTGGGAGGGGGGGCCACATAAGTGTAGGGTAGGAACTGTGGAATCAGGCAGGGGTGCAAGAATTTAGGATATAGTCTTGTTATTTTAAGGAAGGTGTACATGATTATTTAATTACATTTAATAGGAACCAGTAAGCTGCATTTAGCACCATGCTGCAAATACACATAAAAAAAACTTTAAAGAATAAGGTCTTAGTTATTTTAATAAAGACATCCTACAAGGTACCCACGGCCCCAGCTTATATAATCTACAAGCTTGATCTGAGATGCTTGCTGGAGTACAATGCTAAGTTGACAACGGTAACGGAGCTGCATATTGTTTGATAGTTATGAAACATAGTTCAAATTCAACAGTGTCAGCAGTCATCCACTATGCAGGGAGACTACAGATTGACTATAACGACCCCATTTATCTGCTGGAATTATTTTTAAAAAAAATTTGACAGAATAAAGCCTTAGTTATTTTAATAAATATGTTTTTTCAGTAAATGTATATTCATGCTCATGTGCACAAACACACACACACACACACACACACACACTGGTGGTCAGGGGCTTTAGAGTTTAACTTTAGGTCTGTGAAAGTATAGGACCGCTAACTTAGTCGTTCATGAGTCTTATTGTGAAAAACCACACAAAATAGACTTGTAAATTTTAAAGAAAAGACATTAACAGCTTTTGTTAATGTTTACATGTATAAAAACTTTAGATGTGTTTGTAAAACAGTCAAACAAAAATGTGTTATTTTAAAGTAGTATAAAATATAACCTTAACTTTGGACGCAAGATGAACAACCTACACACACACATAGACACACACACACACACACACACACACACACACACACACACACACACACACACACACAGCAAAACCCCAAGCATGCGCACAAGCGCACAACCAAAGGTTGGGAAGTGTTCTTTCCTTATCTCACAAGTCATTAACAGCTTTTGTTAATGTTTAAATGTATAAAAACTTTAGATGTGTTTGTTAAACAGTCAAACAAAATTGTGTTATTTTAAAGTAGTATAAAATATAACCTTAACTTTGGACGCAAGATGAACAACCTACACACACACATAGACACACACACACACACACACACACACACACACACACACACACACACAGCAAAACCCCAAGCATGCGCACAAGCGCACAACCAAAGGTTGGGAAATGTGCTTTTCCTTATCTCACAAGTCATGGAAGGGGGGGGATGGGGGACACATAAGTGGGGGGTAGGAACTGTGGAATCAGGCAAGGGTGTAAGAATTTAGGATATAGTCTTGTTATTTTAAAGAAGGTGTACATGATTATTTAATTATATTTAATAGCAACCAGTAAGCTGCATTTACACATTAAACGCAAAAACACATTAAAAACTTTAAAGAATGGTAATATAACTTCACCATAGTTTTTAGTTACACAAATGTTTTAAAATGTAACATGAAAGTTTTTCAAAGTAAGATGTACAAATGTTTTAAAATGTGACATGAAAGTTTTTCAGATATACAAATGTTTTAAAACGTAACATGAAAGTTTTTCAAAGTAAGATGTACAAATGTTTTAAAATGTGACATGAAAGTTTTTCAAAGTAAGATGTACAACTGTTTTAAGACATTACATAAAAGTTTTTCAAAGTAAGATGTACAGATGTTTTAAGATGTAAGATGTTTGGGTGTTTTACAAAAACATTTTGTTATGTGTTTGTAGCCCAAACGTATTTTTAAAATGTACAAAGTTTTATGCATTCAGTTTGTGAATTAGTTTTGAAATCTAATATGAACATGGCTTTTATTTTACAAAAGCAAAGTTGTAAAAATTTTGTAGGGTTTTTATCAAAGGAGATTTTGTTAATGTAACATAAAGTTTTTTTATTTTCAAAGTTGCACAAGTGTTTCAAAATGTATCATGTATACGTGTGTTGTATTTTTCAAGCTTGTACAAAAATGTTTATGCACATTTATCAAATGAGTTTTTAAAATGTACCATGACCGGGTGTTTTATTATTCAAAATAAAAGTTGTACATATGTTTTGTTATATGTATGCACCACGGTTGTGTTTTTAAAATGTACTAATTTTGTGAGGTGGTGGGAATAAAGCATATTTAAAGGGGTACCTCTCATGGAATCTACCAATCTTTACCAGCTGATGAACCCTGAGCCACACGGGGACTGGGGGTTTTAACCGTGAGACTCGACACCTAGGCATTAGATCCTTATGTCAACAATGGTCCCCATGCATGTACCCAGTGTAGGGTCAGGTCCAGAGAAAGCTGTAACTACGAGTGCACCTGGTTAACAGCATTTAATTTATAACAGTACGAGCTAGAAAAATGCATTTAGCAGTCGCATTAAAACACGTTAAAGACTTTAAAGAATAAAGCCTTAGTTATTTTTTAATAAAGATGGCTTTTCAGTAAATGTTGACTTTCCTACAAGGTGACCCCCGAGGCCTATGCTTATAGCATCCGGGTGCCTGATTTGAGATGCTTACTGAGGATGCCATGTTAACACCGGTAACTGAGCTGCACCATGTGTCACACTTAATGAAACTTAGTCCTAATTCAACAGAACCAGTCGTCATCCACTTTGCAGTGAGATTTCTGAGCGAAAAGTGAGCAAAGTTTCATTTTCTTACTTTACCACCTATCGGTTAGTAAGGGAAATGGAGACGGTAATATGTCGGACACGTCAATGGCACTGAGCACGAGGGAGTGTGCGGTGTGGCGCGAGCTGCTAGCTGATGTAACGCTGCGAACAGTGGGGCTCTTACGTTTTTAAGATGCGGCTAACTATCCCCGAGACACTTTAGCCAGGTTCGTGTATATTTGCTCTTAATGCTGCTGTCAATGCCAGGAGGGAGCTGGCTAGCAATAACATCTTTAGCTGGTCTTAAAGCTTGCTGTATTTTTCATTCAGTACATACACGGTTTAGAAGAAAACCTAATCGACATTTAAATAAATAAAAAATAAACGTACAAAACTATTGAAATCCACCAGAAGCATGTGCATATTTTTCTGGTTTGCATGTTATGTGTGGTTGTCTAAGCACCGTCGGGCCTAGTGTTTGATAGGTGATAGAGAAGCATACGGTCGTAAACTGCATGCGCTTATGCCAACAGGTGTTTAACATACAAACATAGACGCTTTCTTTAACATGAAACATTTAAAGGCTCATTCTGTTTTGTCGACATTCTTAATTTTATTCAAGTAGCCTCTAATCACCTTACACTTGTTCTATTTTACTGTAGAGTATTTTAAAACAATGTCACTGTAATGTCACCACATGTCAAAGCTAACAAGGTAACATGATTGTATCAGCGGAACAAAAAGCCGTCGCCTGGATATGTATAGACAGATCATGTATTGCTCAGCAAATCGACCGCATTATGAAATCTATTTGTATTTAGACAAATATATTGGGAATGAAGTGTCGCGTTTTAAGAGGCAGACATTGAGGCCGAATTTAAGTTGGTCACAAATGTATTTTTCTTCTGCAGCTAGAAGCGTCGTCTGAGCCTGATTTTAACTGGCATGTCGGTGTGGGATTCTTATAGTAGAAGTTATGTGAATTGCGGTACTCTGAAATTAAGTGATATGTGTATTAGAATCGTGAAGTGTCATCTTCCTTTTGTTTTAGGTTCCCCCTGGGCATTTTTATGAACTGTATTGCAATATCAGACAGTGTGTCATGAATTTCTGAAGGCATGTTATATATGACCGTTTCTTGGATACGTCTCTTGTACAGTAGTTGCAGTTCGTCAGGACAAGACTGTTTGCCTAATGTGACATGCTGAACAAGTCCTGTGATTAAAGCATGTCTGCTGCTTAAAACATTGTGTTGTATGCTGAAGGTTTCTTGCCGGTACACGTTGAATTACCGTTCCATTAGAATATTCAAGTCTTATTATTAAATCATTTAATGAAATAGGTATTTATCTCATCATTGATGATGACTGTGGTCCACCTGTATGACAAGTAACCTGTCCCGGACAGAGGTTTCTTCAAGGCCTGTTGTGGGAACCCCATGGTGAAGCATTATGAGAAAGTATACAGGGTGTAGTACAAATGAGCAGTCGCCCTGCCCCTCTTTTACTCATTTTGGATGCTTAAATTACTAAATTGTGTCTTTAATGCTATTCTGTATGATTCTATGGTCTGAGTGAGTCTCCAGTACTACATGAATGGTAAACTTAAAAACTCTACTTCTCTTAGCTTAATAATATTTTCTTTCTTGAGTTGAATTAGTTTGTGTCTAATTTTCATTTTATTGATTTTCTGCACACTTGGATTATTTATTTGCCCCCCTTGTCTTAAAGGCTAGAGGGGGTCTGTGCTTGTGACCTGGCAATTATTTTTGGTGTTTGTCACTAAACTTGCAATATAAAATTTGAAGACAGGTCTGTGACCTGTGCTTGCAACAAAAAACGTCTAAGTGGTAGTAGGCAAAGCACAGCACTGCCTATAATTTCTGAAAAGGCTAATCTTTTATGGCACAGGCAGGAAAAAGGTGATGATCCACTAGCAGCTCCAAGACGAAAATGGGGTTTATTAAAGAAAAACAGAGCACCCTGGGGTAAAATACTAAACAAAAAGACCGCGAGGGGTCCGAAACAAGCTGGGAGAAATAAGAATGAACTAAAGAAATCATTAAGTAACACAACTAAGGAACTGGGCTAAACAGAGAGCAGGACTAAAAAACCAAGCACACCATTCATGTAGTACTGGAGACTCACTCAGACCATAGAATCATACAGAATAGCATTAAAGACACAATTTAGTAATTTAAGCATCCAAAATGAGTAAAAGAGGGGCAGGGCGACTGCTCATTTGTACTACACCCTGTATACTTTCTCATAATGCTTCACCATGGGGTTCCCACAACAGGCCTTGAAGAAACCTCTGTCCGGGACAGGTTACTTGTCATACAGGTGGACCACAGTCATCATCAATGATGAGATAAATACCTATTTCATTAAATGATTTAATAATAAGACTTGAATATTCTAATGGAACGGTAATTCAACGTGTACCGGCAAGAAACCTTCAGCATACAACACAATGTTTTAAGCAGCAGACATGCTTTAATCACAGGACTTGTTCAGTATGTCACATTAGGCAAACAGTCTTGTCCTGACGAACTGCAACTACTGTACAAGAGACGTATCCAAGAAACGGTCATATATAACATGCCTTCAGAAATTCATGACACACTGTCTGATATTGCAATACAGTTCATAAAAATGCCCAGGGGGAACCTAAAACAAAAGGAAGATGACACTTCACGATTCTAATACACATATCACTTAATTTCAGAGTACCGCAATTCACATAACTTCTACTATAAGAATCCCACACCGACATGCCAGTTAAAATCAGGCTCAGACGACGCTTCTAGCTGCAGAAGAAAAATACATTTGTGACCAACTTAAATTCGGCCTCAATGTCTGCCTCTTAAAACGCGACACTTCATTCCCAATATATTTGTCTAAATACAAATAGATTTCATAATGCGGTCGATTTGCTGAGCAATACATGATCTGTCTATACATATCCAGGCGACGGCTTTTTGTTCCGCTGATACAATCATGTTACCTTGTTAGCTTTGACATGTGGTGACATTACAGTGACATTGTTTTAAAATACTCTACAGTAAAATAGAACAAGTGTAAGGTGATTAGAGGCTACTTGAATAAAATTAAGAATGTCGACAAAACAGAATGAGCCTTTAAATGTTTCACGTTAAAGAAAGCGTCTATGTTTGTATGTTAAACACCTGTTGGCATAAGCGCATGCAGTTTACGACCGTATGCTTCTCCATCACCTATCAAACACTAGGCCCGACGGTGCTTAGACAACCACACATAACATGCAAACCAGAAAAATATGCACATGCTTCTGGTGGATTTCAATAGTTTTGTACGTTTATTTTTTATTTATTTAAATGTCGATTAGGTTTTCTTCTAAACCGTGTATGTACTGAATGAAAAATACAGCAAGCTTTAAGACCAGCTAAAGATGTTATTGCTAGCCAGCTCCCTCCTGGCATTGACAGCAGCATTAAGAGCAAATATACACGAACCTGGCTAAAGTGTCTCGGGGATAGTTAGCCGCATCTTAAAAACGTAAGAGCCCCACTGTTCGCAGCGTTACATCAGCTAGCAGCTCGCGCCACACCGCACACTCCCTCGTGCTCAGTGCCATTGACGTGTCCGACATATTACCGTCTCCATTTCCCTTACTAACCGATAGGTGGTAAAGTAAGAAAATGAAACTTTGCTCACTTTTCGCTCAGAAATCTCACTGCAAAGTGGATGACGACTGGTTCTGTTGAATTAGGACTAAGTTTCATTAAGTGTGACACATGGTGCAGCTCAGTTACCGGTGTTAACATGGCATCCTCAGTAAGCATCTCAAATCAGGCACCCGGATGCTATAAGCATAGGCCTCGGGGGTCACCTTGTAGGAAAGTCAACATTTACTGAAAAGCCATCTTTATTAAAAAATAACTAAGGCTTTATTCTTTAAAGTCTTTAACGTGTTTTAATGCGACTGCTAAATGCATTTTTCTAGCTCGTACTGTTATAAATTAAATGCTGTTAACCAGGTGCACTCGTAGTTACAGCTTTCTCTGGACCTGACCCTACACTGGGTACATGCATGGGGACCATTGTTGACATAAGGATCTAATGCCTAGGTGTCGAGTCTCACGGTTAAAACCCCCAGTCCCCGTGTGGCTCAGGGTTCATCAGCTGGTAAAGATTGGTAGATTCCATGAGAGGTACCCCTTTAAATATGCTTTATTCCCACCACCTCACAAAATTAGTACATTTTAAAAACACAACCGTGGTGCATACATATAACAAAACATATGTACAACTTTTATTTTGAATAATAAAACACCCGGTCATGGTACATTTTAAAAACTCATTTGATAAATGTGCATAAACATTTTTGTACAAGCTTGAAAAATACAACACACGTATACATGATACATTTTGAAACACTTGTGCAACTTTGAAAATAAAAAAACTTTATGTTACATTAACAAAATCTCCTTTGATAAAAACCCTACAAAATTTTTACAACTTTGCTTTTGTAAAATAAAAGCCATGTTCATATTAGATTTCAAAACTAATTCACAAACTGAATGCATAAAACTTTGTACATTTTAAAAATACGTTTGGGCTACAAACACATAACAAAATGTTTTTGTAAAACACCCAAACATCTTACATCTTAAAACATCTGTACATCTTACTTTGAAAAACTTTTATGTAATGTCTTAAAACAGTTGTACATCTTACTTTGAAAAACTTTCATGTCACATTTTAAAACATTTGTACATCTTACTTTGAAAAACTTTCATGTTACGTTTTAAAACATTTGTATATCTGAAAAACTTTCATGTCACATTTTAAAACATTTGTACATCTTACTTTGAAAAACTTTCATGTTACATTTTAAAACATTTGTGTAACTAAAAACTATGGTGAAGTTATATTACCATTCTTTAAAGTTTTTAATGTGTTTTTGCGTTTAATGTGTAAATGCAGCTTACTGGTTGCTATTAAATATAATTAAATAATCATGTACACCTTCTTTAAAATAACAAGACTATATCCTAAATTCTTACACCCTTGCCTGATTCCACAGTTCCTACCCCCCACTTATGTGTCCCCCATCCCCCCCCTTCCATGACTTGTGAGATAAGGAAAAGCACATTTCCCAACCTTTGGTTGTGCGCTTGTGCGCATGCTTGGGGTTTTGCTGTGTGTGTGTGTGTGTGTGTGTGTGTGTGTGTGTGTGTGTGTGTGTGTGTGTGTCTATGTGTGTGTGTAGGTTGTTCATCTTGCGTCCAAAGTTAAGGTTATATTTTATACTACTTTAAAATAACACAATTTTGTTTGACTGTTTAACAAACACATCTAAAGTTTTTATACATTTAAACATTAACAAAAGCTGTTAATGACTTGTGAGATAAGGAAAGAACACTTCCCAACCTTTGGTTGTGCGCTTGTGCGCATGCTTGGGGTTTTGCTGTGTGTGTGTGTGTGTGTGTGTGTGTGTGTGTGTGTGTGTGTGTGTGTGTGTGTGTGTCTATGTGTGTGTGTAGGTTGTTCATCTTGCGTCCAAAGTTAAGGTTATATTTTATACTACTTTAAAATAACACATTTTTGTTTGACTGTTTTACAAACACATCTAAAGTTTTTATACATGTAAACATTAACAAAAGCTGTTAATGTCTTTTCTTTAAAATTTACAAGTCTATTTTGTGTGGTTTTTCACAATAAGACTCATGAACGACTAAGTTAGCGGTCCTATACTTTCACAGACCTAAAGTTAAACTCTAAAGCCCCTGACCACCAGTGTGTGTGTGTGTGTGTGTGTGTGTGTTTGTGCACATGAGCATGAATATACATTTACTGAAAAAACATATTTATTAAAATAACTAAGGCTTTATTCTGTCAAATTTTTTTTAAAAATAATTCCAGCAGATAAATGGGGTCGTTATAGTCAATCTGTAGTCTCCCTGCATAGTGGATGACTGCTGACACTGTTGAATTTGAACTATGTTTCATAACTATCAAACAATATGCAGCTCCGTTACCGTTGTCAACTTAGCATTGTACTCCAGCAAGCATCTCAGATCAAGCTTGTAGATTATATAAGCTGGGGCCGTGGGTACCTTGTAGGATGTCTTTATTAAAATAACTAAGACCTTATTCTTTAAAGTTTTTTTTATGTGTATTTGCAGCATGGTGCTAAATGCAGCTTACTGGTTCCTATTAAATGTAATTAAATAATCATGTACACCTTCCTTAAAATAACAAGACTATATCCTAAATTCTTGCACCCCTGCCTGATTCCACAGTTCCTACCCTACACTTATGTGGCCCCCCCTCCCACCCTTCCATGACTTGTGAGATAAGAAAAGCAGACTTCTGCCTGCGTGGTCGGTCATTTCTAGCTGCTATTTAGGTTCTTCCTCAAATCCTGTTGCCTAAATGACTTATATCCCACTCATATTAATTTAAAATTTCGCTATAAGAAAACAATCCTTATACATTTTAATAAAAAACGTGAACTATATATGTTTGGTGTTTTTTTGATTGAGCAAACTCTCGTGTTTTTGTGTGCGTGTCCGATACAACTGTAGTTTGTATCAACTTTTTTTTTTAGTTTGACCTCCGGGGTGTGTGTTTGTCCGCATGCGCGTGAATAAACATTTACTGAAAAACATATTTATTAAAATAACTAAGACTTTAGAGAATACCTATTATTAGAATGTTATTTTTTAATTGAATAGCATTTTTATAACAGGAATAAAAGAAATAATATACTTACCGGGTAAGGTCTCGATGAAACTTGTGGTTCTTTGGCTGGTACAAACTTTGGTAAGGCGTTGTGCCTCTAGGAGGAGGAAAAGGCCCCCCGCTCGACGTAATACAATTTAATTGTCTCTGTCACCCCATATCTGCACGGTCATGTATGACAAACAAAACTATAAACAGAATTTACTGGCGGGGAAATTGTCAGACTTGATGTATGACCAGGTGGTACGGCCTTGATGATGCTACTCGTGCCTGTGTAAGAAAATTATCTGTAATTTGGGACGTATGTGAAAACAAAACTTTAAACAGAATTTACTGGAGGACAAAGTGTCAGACTCGATGTATGACCCGCGTGGCCGGGTAGGGGGGGCGCCTCGATGGCCAGGTGGCACGGCCCTGCAGAATTTACTGCCGGACAAATTGACAGACTCGATGTATGTCTCGACTTATGACCTTTACAAATTGGCGCCATACGCCGATGTGATACAAACGCTTGCGTGAGGAAAAAACACACGGTCAAAACTAGCGCCGAGCGTTTTTATTGGACGATAGACCCTGCACCTCCTCCTCTCATTCTTTGCTCCAACTTTACCATTTTATCCCACAGTCTCTCACAGTTTCTCTCAGACTCGCGCAGCAGCACGCCTCTCAGCTCTCCCGCATCGCTCTCTCCGAGGATTATCCAAAGCCGTGCGGACCTTTCCGCGCTACCGCACCAGTATGTGAATAAGTCCTTTGCTGATTCTCCGAAGCCCGGGGACCTTACCACGCTACCGCACACCGTACGCTCGCGCTCCATCAGGTAACCCAGCCACGCTCACTCCCGCCCGCGCCCCACAAAATAATAATAATAATAACTTATTCAAATAACACACGCTCATAAGCACTCTCATCAATATCATTTTTAAAATAATACACACTCATAAGCACTCTCCTCAATATCATTTTAAAATAATAAACATTTAAAATAAGCATTTAAAATAATAAATAATTAAATCCAAATACCATTGCAGCACTAACACAACCAACCCAGGCCCCCTAAGCCACAATCATTTAAAATAATAAATAAATAATTAAATCCAAATACCATTGCAGCAGTTACATAACCAACCCCCGGGGAAGAAGAAGACAAAAAAAAATATTTAAATAAATAATTAAATCCACATGCTATTGCGTCAGTTACACAACCAAGCTCAACCCACTACAACATAAGCTCCGCCCACTGAACTTTTGAACGTGACCTTTGACCCGACCTGTCATTTTGACGAAAGCGGTATTGCATCTCTCTCTAGCCTAATCCAATAGTCCAGAGGATCCTCCCTAGCATCTGACTTGGTTGAACAAAAATCTGCTGGAGGCATCCCAGAATGCACAGTCAAATAAGAATACTGCTTCAGGATACTAAGGACTGCATCCACATCTCCAGTGGCAGTGACAGTATCATTACTATGCAGCCATGCTCTGACCACATCTCTGGCACATCCCATCAGTCTGCTTGTGCCTACAGTAGGAATGGGTGAACCTAAGCATTCAGAGGTTTCCCCAGCAGGTAGACTATTTGGCATCTTAGAGAGGACACTGAGGTAGAGATTGGTATACAACTTCACAATATTATTCTTAATCTGCCAGATTTGGATTATCCCCTCTGTCAGAAATCTTGCAGGCAGAGCCCACTTGCAGCAGAGCTGAGAGGTAGGGCTACATGTTAAACTAAGACTAGAGGTATGTATCAGACCAGCTCTCCCTAGCTTTCTGCTTGCTAATATTCGATCTCTCGAAAATAATATGGATGAACTTGGGACTAGGATTAAGAATTAAAAACTGCTGTGTGCTGATTTTCACTGAAACATAGCTGTAGGACAATATTGTAGAAGCAGCTGTCCGGCTACAGACTCACTCCATTCATCACAGGGACTGCACAGTAGTATCTGGCAAACTCAGTAGGGGGGGGGGGGGGGGAATCTGCATTTACATCAACAACCAGTGGTACTCAGACTGTCACTTTTCAAGTGATGTAAACACTGTTCAATTGATGTGGAGCACTGAATGCTGAAATGCGGACAATTTTATTGGCCTAGGAAGTTTAACGCTGCTTTCATTCTGCCTGTTTACATTCCTCCACATGCAAACTGCACGGCAGCATTGGGCACATTGAATGAGGCTATAAGCGCACAAGAAAACAAACATAATGATACAGTGTTTACAGTAACTGGTGATTTTAATCATTGTAACTTAGGGACTGTGATACCAGCATACCAACAACACCTTACATTTCCTACATGGGAAAAAAACATACATGTATAGCAATGTGAAGGAGGCGTACAAGGTTGTACCTGGTCCCCACTTTGGACGGTCTCCATTCCTCTACCCAGCATACAGACAGCTCCTCAAAGAAGCCCGAACTGTGATGTGATTTTATGTGGCCTACCACTTCATGGCTGATTTGCTGTTGTTCCCAATTTTTCCACTTTGGTAAAATACAACTAACAGTTCAGTGTGGAATATTTAGTAGCTAGGAAATCTCACAGATGGACTTATTGCACAGGTGGCATCCTATCGCAGTACCATGCTTAAATGCACTGACCTGACTGAATTCACTGTGTGTGTGTGTGTATATATATATATATATGTGACGCCCGCTCCGTCCGCTCCTCGTGTGTGCCACGCCCCCTGATTACCCACGTGTGCTTCCCTGATCGTCTCCAGCTTTGTCCATTTACTTTGCTTGGTCCTGTCTTATTTAAGTCCTGGTCTTACCTGTTTGCCTTGTCTGTCATTGATGTTTGTTCGCGTGAGATCCCTGTTCCCTAGTAAACTCCCGTTTTGCCCCGTATTCTGCTTGTCTGCCTGTCCTTGCCCGCCTGCACGCACGATCGCCGCTTCGCTCAACCGCGACCCGTGACAATATATATATATATATATATATATATATATATATATATATATATATATATATATATATATATATAAAGTCACGATCTGGGGCGAGCAGAGCAGCGGTGATCGTGCAAAGACTAGGTGAGACGGACAAAATCGGGCAAACTACGGGTTTAATTAGGGAACTGGGACCATAGAACAACACGAAACCACACCATAACCACAAGAGATCCACAATGACGGACAAGGGGAACAGGTAAGACCAGGACTTAAATAGGACGTGACTAATCAAAATAAGCAGACCCAGATGGAGACGATCAGGGAAGCACACGTGGGTAATCAGGGGGTGTGGCACACGAGGAGCCGACGAGCCGGGTCATGACATATATATCGGGCGGCATGGTGGTGCAGTGGTTAGCACTGTTGCCTCGCACCTCTAGGACCCAGGTTCGAGTCTCTGCCTGGGTCACATGTGTGCGGAGTTTGCATGTTCTCCCCATGTCGTTGTGGGGTTTTCTCCAGGTACTCTGGTGTGTGTATATATATATATAGTAAAATTGAGTTTTTTACACTTTTGCAGTTTTATTTCATAATTGAACTTTATAAGAAATTAAGTACCATTCAATAATAATGAACACTAAGTAAATATTAATAATTGATGTGCTATTGATCCCTGTGGGTGAATTGCTTTACACCTCTACCACTCTGTAGGTCAGAGCAAGCTGGTTGTGAAGGGTAGTTAGCTGTTGTAGCACCCAAAGAACTGGGACTTACGGGCCTAGTACTAACAGAACTTAATTTGTTGCAGTTTTGTATGACAAATGGATATGTTTTGTGTCCTGTGGAGAAATCATAAATACCCATTTTAGCAGGTGTGATTTTGCGTTGAACAGGTAACGTTACGTTGAGACCGCCCTGGAACCTGGAACCAGGAACTAGGGGCCTGATTTATAAAGACTGTATGTGAGCAAAATAACCATGAAACATTTGCACAAACTTTTATAGAAAAATTTTCGGATGCATAAATGTAGAATATAAAGAAAAGATACCGTGAAATAGTTTACACATTTTGAAATGGTGCAGTGCAACTGTAGGAACATTTTGGACAAAACATTAAAGAACAACATGCGGCCTGATAAAAATGAGCATCTTATTCATTTGTTAATACTGCTGCAGCGTTCTCTGCATTCTCACCACTGCTCCACATCATACTTCACTCTGCCACATATCACTTTACTACCCCATGTTGAATGTTGCATTGTATGAGCATCATTTTATCCTGTGGATTATGGAGTTATCTTTTAACTAGTTAAGTTGTGAGACTGTACCATAACCACTGTTGCTCTTATTTTAACTGATGAAAAATATATTAATTTGAAATCTCTCCTATGTCGCATCCTTTCATGATGTGATTATTGCATTCGTGCCGAGCAATGTTACGATATACAATGCAATCCTCACCCCCAGCCGGGGAAAATTCAGTCCCCCCCCATCCGACGCCGCAGACTTCATCAAACTGTAGCAGAGCAGGTAATAGTCATTCGTAAATGATTAGATTCATAAACAATTAGCCTTATTTCCTTAGAAACAGATTAGATCTGAACCCAAAACTACCCGGTACCCTCAGCATCTTAATCTTCAACCTGCTCTTCACTCTCTGCCCCTTTTTCAATGATTTGAGGTCAGCACGCCAGGGGGCGCTAGGCAGCCACTTGGGCGTCTTCTCCCAGCCTATACTAACTTCGGTTTTTGTTCTTTGAAACTAAAGAAAACTGGAAAATAGTAAAATGCTTTTTTCAGCTTTTGCCATCTGGCCTGGTCATTTAGAAAAGGGCACAACCTTATTAAAAGACACACTTTATTTTTGTGAAAACAATTTGATGAACACAAAAATATGGACACGATTACAGGGCTGGATTAAAACATGAACAAGAGTGGCTTCTGTACTGGAACTGAGACTAGCGTTGCGGTGGGGTGTGGAATGTTCTGTCCTGCCTTTGAGTTAATGTCCAGCAGCGCTTTGGATTCCTGCAGACACCCAGTCCATGGTGAGGAAGCACATACTCATCACCATAACTTCTTTTTCTGCAGAATAGCTCTCCTCACACTCGAGTTCAAAACCAAAAAAGTCCATCCCATCACCAGGTATGGCTGACTTTGTGTGCCCATTGGCAGTTTCTTCTGCTACAGGAGCAACTGTGTCACACTCTGCTATCAGAAGCTCCTTCAGTTCCTGTTTCTTACACTCATCCCTTAACCATCGGAGTTCGAATTCTGGACAACTGACAGCAGCAAGAAGTGCACATATGCAAAACGAGTCTGGATAGCCTGAAGAGAACAAAAAATGTATTGTAGCTGTACAATTAGACATGTTTATTTTGTTATTTTACTATTTAGGCTACAGTGCAGGCTATTTACTATAGTCCAATAATCTGCCTTTTATGGGATGAACAATATACAGTATAATAAGTATTGTTGTGATCTACTCAAACTAGTATTTTGATTTTGAATTAACTTCCATCGTTGCATATTCTCTATCCAGGTAGGCAGCAAATGTTTTTCTACGCGGTAGGCAAACGTGTAGAATAGGTAATTTCTCAATTATGTGACAAAAGGAAGGAGAATCCACAGTGGAAATAAGTAGCATTCTGTCCACAATATACCCAGCCACAAGTTTGTTTAGGTCTTCTCCACTTATAGTTGGTGTTTTACAGGAGAAATCCAGCCTGCTGCTTGACAGGAGTGGGACATGTACTGGCATTGGGCTCATCAGTCGCTTCACCTGGTATTTTCTCCACTAATTTCACTGCGCAGTGCTGCCCTTTCAGATGTTGAATTTTCAAGTTGACAATGATTTCTTACCCCCACATAACGTACAACTCACAAAAATGTTCTTGCCTTTAGCCGAGATGAATTCCAGCTACTGAACACGTACTTCTCACTCGCCATGTTCACTTTGTTTTTGTTTGAGCTGGTTTCGCATGCATGTAGGTCTCCTGTAAATGACGTCGCATGTGCGACTGTCAAACAGACATCTGCCTGCCACTGTCAGGTTACTGTCAATTATTATTTCTGTTTTTACAATATAGATGTTAAAGCACTTGATTTTAT
Organism: Brienomyrus brachyistius; assembly: GCF_023856365.1. Lineage (NCBI taxonomy): Eukaryota > Metazoa > Chordata > Actinopteri > Osteoglossiformes > Mormyridae > Brienomyrus > Brienomyrus brachyistius. Next base: position 4,582,055 of record NC_064541.1, read on the forward strand.
TGGTAACGTAGCGGTAACATAAAGTTACTTGAAAGTGTAACTGTAATGCAGTTATTAATTTTAAAATTATAATGCATTAAGTTACTACGTTACTAAAAAAGAATCAAATTACAGTAACGCCTTACTAAGTTACGCATTATTGCCCAGCACTGGTTTGCATATAGTTTAATGTTTATGTGCATGGTTGTCATTACAAACCTACAAGGCACCTTTGGCTATTTGGGTGTTCAGGTCTATGACAGCTGTACCTCATTCTTTGTATAAAAAATGTCTGATGCTCATCCAAGTATGAATTAACTTTCATGTATATGAAATGAGACATTTCATATATGTATATGAGACAATAAAAGGCAAATGTAACCATTATGTAAATATTTCAGATATTTTACTGAAAGGTATATCACAGGATACAAAAAACAAACAGCACAGTTTATGTGACAAAATACGAAACATCATATGAAAGCTCACAGAGAAATGTCCGGTCAGGTGGCAGTCCAGGCTTTTGAGTTGAGTACAGACTTTCACTGTTGTTGGAGAAAGCGTCAGGCTTTCCACTCCAACTCTGCACACAGGACCAAACTACAGTACAGTATATGTTGGAGAAAGCGTCAGGCTTTCCACTCCAACTCTGCACACACCATTAATTACGAGACAACACACTTAAAGTTTTACTTGCGCAAGGGTAACCACACTCTCTGCATGCTAGGCTACAAAGGAATGTGTTACAAAGGGTGGTTCCCCTTGGCACCTTTTTTATAGTCAATGGGGGGCAGGGGTCTTGAGTGAGAACAAAGAAAGGACTGTAAGAGTAAGAAGAAGTTCTGGTTTTCCTCAGGTGGACAACTATTTAAACACGTGCTCAGGATACGTGTAAACTAATATAATCTAAAGTATGAAGATAAAGGAAAACAAAATAACGTATATACATATTTACACTCATTGCTGATTATACAGAAATGACAACAAATAATTAATAACAGTTTCTTCAACCTAACAATCCCTCCTGTTTATCATGACAGTATAATCAGAAGCATCAGTATTATACAAGTTGCAAAAGCACTTTCAGCACAATCGTCATTCAGATCACATCATCATCATTATTAAGAGGGCTAGACAAGTTTAATAAGTCCAACCGTTCTTCTGCAGCGTATAGCAGAAAAACAGAACTAAAAGTTTGTTGTATCATGGAATGGAGGCAGGGTATAATACAAATGAAACAACAACATACAAATGATAATGTAACAAGAATGGGGAGTGAGAATTTTAGCAGTAACTGCCACCAGGACCCAGTGAGAAACCAGTCCAACCATGAGAGACCGGCATGGGGATCCAGGGACATATGTGTACAGACATAACAGTTACTTAAATTGTCTTTCTTTGCTATATCATAAACATAACGATACCAGTAGTTTTGTAGGAAAGGATGGGTCTCATTTGTGGAGATAGGCCTCAGGTGGGAGCCGTCATGTGTCCATCTAGGTGGATGAAGCACCTGCTCTGGTGAGTGCAGAAGCAGACCAACAATTCCCATAAAGAGAATTACACCGAGAGTCACCTTACCGCATCCCCACCCAATCAGAGCCATTCTAAATGGAGTGCAGATCAGCTGTTTTCTTCACCGGGTTGAGACGTCAGTATCCTATAGATTACTGCGCCTTTGTAGCGGACTTCCACTGCTACTCCGAAGGTACAGAGGTCTCTGATACGGGCTTGATGGGCTTACAGTGACTCTTATGTATCCAGGAAGGTCGCTCTGCTATTTTCACCGCTGTTGGTGTTGTGAGGAGGACTTGATAAGGTCCGTCCCACCGAGGTGTGCTCCAATCCTTTCACAACAGGACCTTGACCAGGATCCAATCTCCTGGCTGCAGATTATCCTGTTGAACAGAAACAGAATTTACCGGCAGACTACTGGGGCTATGTTTTTGTTGTGATGTTAGTAGTTTACGCATCCAATCGGCTAACGTATTTTCTCTGTCTGCTTTTCCTATATCACTCATTTCGGTTGCTAAGGGAAACGGTCTACCATGCACTATTTCAAATGGTGTCAATCCTGCAGGAGTGGGAGTTATTCTCATCCATAATTTTACTAGAGACAAACATTCTGGCCACGGTCTTTTTGTCTCTTCCACTGTCTTTCTGAGCCTTGTTTTAATGGTGCCATTAGTTCTTTCTACCAAGCCTGCGCTCTGGGGGTGATAAGCACAATGATTTTTTATCGTAAACCCTAGTGCTTGTGAGCAGAGGGACATGGTCTGATTTACAAAATGAGTCCCATTGTCCGATCTTATAATATGAGGTATGCCATAGGTAGGGAAATAATGGCCTACCAAACATTTTGCAACGGTCATTGCATCACAGTGTTTTACAGGGTATATTTCTACCCACTTAGAAAAGGTGTCTATAATGACTAGGCAACACTTCTTCCCTTGTGACCAAGATAATTCAATGAAATCCATATGTACAATTTGAAATGGATACTCAGCTGCGGGAAACTGGCCACGTTTTGGCCTTATGTTGTCTTGTGCATTGTGTTTACAGCAAATTAAGAACGCTCGACAAAATTGTTTTGCATAATCAGAAAAATATATAGTATAAAAGTATTGTTGAATAATATGTACCATCCCCCCTGTTGAGACATGGGTGTTTCCATGGCTCACTAAGGCAGCTGTCTTGTATACATTTTTTGGTAGGATGGGCTTGTCATTCATATAATAAGTTTTCCCTTGTTGTATTGCTCCTCTCTTAATCCAGCTCTGTATTTCTGTTTTAGGTGCATGAGTCTGTGCATCACATAGTACATCACTATCTATCAACAAGACATCTGTAACATTTAAGGCAGGTTGTTTTTGTGCAGCATAATCAGGTAACCATTCCCTGCAATAATTGAGTCCTAAGAAGGACATCATTTGCTGTTTAGTCTTTGGCTTTGGTGCCTCTTGTATTGCCTGTTTTCTAGTTTCTAATAACGATCGACTTTGTTGGGATAGTTTATGTCCAAGATATATAACTTCCTCTCTGCAATACTGTAATTTTTGTTTTGATGCTTTATGTCCTGTATCATACAAATGCTGTAACACTAACAGTGTGGCTTCCTTGCAATGCTGTTTTGTATCTGAAGCAATTAATATATCATCTACATATAATAGCACTTGACTATGGGACGGTACTTTACAGGAACTCATTGAATACCGTAGTGCCATTGTATATACATGTGGACTTTCTGAAAACCCTTGAGAGAGTCTAGTGTATTTGTATTTATGTCCTTTATAAGTGAAACCAAATAAGTGTTGTGAATCAGGATGTAGTGGTACTGAGAAAAAAGCATTACTCAGATCCACTACTGAAAAATACTTCTTGTCCGGGGACAAGGAATTTAACAAAAGGTGTGGATTAGGCGCATCTGGTGCAGCATGTTGTACTATTTCATTTACTGGTCTTAAATCTTGCACCATGCGCCATTTCCCTGTATGTCCCTTCTGGACGGGGAAGATAGGAGTATTGCAAGTGGCCTCAGGAGCCTCTCGCAATATTCCTGATGCCAACATATCCTGCACTACAGGGGCTATACCTTTCTCTGCCTCAGGTTTTAACGGGTATTGTCTAACTACCGGGCGGTGTTCTGATTTCACAATTACTTTGTAAGGTGGGAACCCCTTTACCAGTCCTACATCAGTGGGGGAGGACGACCACAACCCTTCCGGGAGGCGATCTAGATCTGGACATGATCCCTCCTCCAGGGTTGGAAAAATTTGTCAGGTTGGGTCCTGCAAGTGTGTGGTGAGAGTGGTTTGAACTCTCCATCCCAAAGGAAACCGCCACACATTGTGTTTTTTGTCATAGCTCCAACAGGAGCCAGGTACGGGTTGGTAGTCATTGTGACTGTGCATGGAATCTCGTAAGAACATCTCTGCATCCCTCCACTGCATCTGAGGTGGTTTTGATAGAGATACGTGTGGTGTTCCCCCTCTGAACACAGCCTGTTGTTTATTAGATAAGATGACTGAGGCAGCAGAAAAGCCAGTAGTGGAGTTAACATATATATGTTGTAAGGTGATACAAGTGTCTTGGAGGGCATGAAACGTTTTGTCATAGGCATAATCTGGTCCTGGGGTGCCTTTGTACCACATAGTGACGTGTAAGGCATCGCCAGGCATGAACTGGGTTTGTTTAGGGGACTGCTTTTCTCTAGTTTTTCTCAATATTTCACGTGTCTGTGCTGTCCCCCCCAGATCTAGGGACCAATAATACTGTAGAGCTGACATGCCATGTATCACGAAAGTTTGTTTTTCTACTATGGCCTTCATGCCAGTGGGTGTTGCAGTCACACTAATACCCATTTGTATCATAAGATCCCTTCCTAACAGATTGACTGGACATGAAGGGCTTATTAGCACTTGGGCGTGACATTCTAACTCTGTTTCTTCATCTTTTATGCTAACTGGATTTGTCAATTGATGACTCTCAGCTTGGCCTCCTGCAGTTCAGATATTTATGGAGGACGAGGAAAAGGTGACCCTTGGAGGGCTAGTGGTTAACACTGTTCTACAGGCTCCAGTATCAAATAGGCACTCATATATTTTCCCATTTATAATAAGCCTTCGTTTTGGTAGTTCTTCAAGTTGTTTTAGTGCTAGCAGTTGGCAAACTGCTTGCAAATCTATCTCTTCTGTCTCATCCTGTTTTTGCAGCTTATCTGGCTCCTTTGATAGTTCACAGGCTAATTGTCATTGATTCTCTGTGGAATTTGGGTTGTTTATAAACTTGGTTCTACATTGTCTAGCTAAGTGCCCAAGTTTTCCGCATGTCCAGCAAGTGTTATCTTGCTGTAATAAATTTTGCTGATTGCTCCTAAAAGCACCTCTCCCCCTTCCTCGACCTCGTGACCTTCCTCTGAACCCTCCCCTCCCCTGAACCCTCCCCCTTCTATCTACGGGTTGCACAGGGGCAGGCAATAGTGGTGGTGTTGGTGGTCTATTTTCTCTACTTTTTGTTTTGGCTACCGTCTCATCATCTAAAGTGACTAGAGCGGCTGCAGTTAATTTATCCTTTCTATCATCCTTTTTATGCTTTCTACATACATCTCTTAACTTACTTTGTTCCAACCAATTATCTGAATACTTATATTCTTTCTTCCTTTTCTCCAATTTTCCTTTCTTCAAGGTTTGTAACATTTCTAGTTTTAAATTTCCTTGTAATTTTAAGATATCTGGAGTGTGGAGTTTCCCTTCAAATCCATGTTTTTTTTCTCCACCTCCAATTACTTATTTGTCCTGAACCTGGTTTATATCCTTCCAAAAACTTCTCATCTCCCTCAAGTTCAATCCTCTTACTCTGATTCTTTCCCATTTTTTTTTTTTATTACCTTCTGCGCATTACACAGGTCCTGGGTGGAATTTCACTGGTACGAGATATATGAGAGGACCAGTCATTCACACAATACATGCATGTTCATACTTCGCTTAATTACGGCTAAGCCTAACCCCTTTTCTGCTTAATTACGGCTAAGCCTAACCCCTTTTCTGCTTAATTACGGCTAAGCCTAACCCACGTCAATTGACCTGGTTATTTCGCTAAATAACCTTGTTGTCTCACCTGTCCCGTGTGCCTGTTTTCCGTCACCGAGGTCCGTCAGACATCACCAGACGTCGAGCGCAGTTCTAACCACCGGCCTGATGACGAATTCACGTCTCAGGTCTTTCTTGCACCCGTCTCCGAGTGGCTGCCGGCAGGCTTCAGTGTCGCTCCTCTCGGCGTGCTGGCGATGTCGTCAGGTGTCCTCAGATCCGGCTCGAAGGACCAAATTATATGTTGGAGAAAGTGTCAGGCTTTCCACTCCAACTCTGCACACAGGACCAAACTACAGTACAGTATATGTTGGAGAAAGCGACAGGCTTTCCACTCCAACTCTGTACACACCATTAATTACGAGACAACACACTTAAAGTTTTACTTGCGCAAGGGTAACCACACTCTCTGCATGCTAGGCTACAAAGGAATGTGTTACAAAGGGTGGTTCCCCTTGGCACCTTTATTTATAGTCAATGGGGGGCAGGGATCTTGGAGTGAGAACAAAGAAAGGACTGTGAGAGTAAGAAGAAGTTCTGGTTTTACTCAGGTGGACAACTATTTAAACACGTGCTCAGGATACGTGTAAACTAATATAATCTAAATTATGAAGGTAAAGGAAAACAAAATAACGTATATACATATTGCTGATTATACAGAAATGATAACAAATGATTACTAACAGTTTCTTCAACCTAACATTGTTGCTTTTAGGGTCGATCGTGTAGGTTAATCTAAAACCTATAAAAACACATCCACATAGAACGCCGTACACTCTGTCCCACAACGCCTACTTTCTCTCCCGTTTAATTTCGGCTAAACTTAACCATACAACTACTTTCTCTCCCGTTTAATTTCGGTTAAACTTAACCATACGCATGCCTTGGCCACCTACTCACTTAGGTGCCGTATCTCTCACCTGTATATTGTGGTCTCTGTTCCGTCACCGAGGTCCTTCAGACATCACCAGACGTCGAGCGCAGTTCTAACCACCGGCCTGATGACGAATTCACATCACAGGTCTTTCTTGCACCCGTCTTCGAGTGACTGCCGGCAGTTTTCGGTGTCGCTTCTCTCGCCGTACTGGAGACGTCTTCGGGGATCCTCGGATCCGGCTCGAAGGACCAAATTCTATGTTGGGGAAAGCGCCCGGCATTTCCACCCCAACTCCACATTTACGAGACACACACTTTACAGTTTTACTTGCAAGGGTACCCACACTCTCTGCAATGCAAACTACAGCAGAATGTGTTACAAAGGGTGGTTCCCCTTGGCTCCTTTATTTATAGTCAGTGGGAGGCGCAAGAGAGGGAAGTGAGAATCTTATCTAAGTAGGCATCTGTTGACCACATACTTAGGGTACAATAGCTAAGAGTATGTGGCTAGAAGACAAGAAATAACGTATATATGTATTTACATTCATTGCTGATCATACAGAAATGATGACAAGATGATGTATAACTGTTTCTTCAACCTAACAACATCCATCCATCCATCCATCCATTTTCCAAACCGCTTATCCTATTGGGTCACGGGGGGTCCGGAGCCCATCCCGGAAGCAATGGGCACGAGGCAGGGAACAACCCAGGATGGGGGGCCAGCCCATCACAGGGCACACTCACACACCATTCACTCACACATGCACACCTATGGGCAATTTAGCAACTCCAATTAGCCTCAGCATGTTTTTGGACCGTGGGGGGAAACCGGAGTACCCGGAGGAAACCCCACGACGACATGGGGAGAACATGCAAACTCCGCACACATGTGACCAAGGCGGAGAATCAAACCCGGGTCCCAGAGGTGTGAGGCGACAGTGCTAACCACTGCACCACCATGCCGCCCCCTAACAACATCCATAATTTCCAATTCAAATACTGAATTAAAACCCCTCTCTGCAGTCTCCTCCAATTTGACCTCTCCAATTTGTATTTGGACAATTTCAAATTTACCATTTACATCATCTAGCTCAAATTGGCAGAGGTCGACCACTACGGCTCCTATTTTCAGCCTGTCTTGGTGGTCATCTGCAGGCTTTATGGAGACTGTCCTTTCATTTAACACAAAAACCTCTAACCCATACATGTCTAACCCCTTATCCCTCCCAGGCTGGTTCATGGGTGGAGTTGCTGGGGAGCACTCTTCTTCTTCACCCCAGCAGATGATCTCATCCCACTTGTCCCAGGCTGCCCAATACACATCATCCGTCCAGCTAATTGCCTTGGCAATTGGCTTTCGGGTGTGTGACACAATCTAACCGTCAGCCTGGTCAGAGGGTGTTTCTGCTGGGGAGCACAGCTCTTCCTCATCTCCCCAGTCAATCACCTCCCCCCACTTGTCCCAAGTTGCCCAGTATCGGTCGTTGCTCCAGCTGACAGCTTTCGCCATTCGTCTGTTTCTGATTGAGGAAAAACAACATACAGGCAATATAATGGAGCTGTCAGTCACTCCTGGCACATGGAATACAGTCCTGCACTGAAACCTTCGCAATGAACAACTGCATTATAGCATAGGAAACTAGTTAACCTTCAAATAAAATTTAGATATAATGAAGACAGAAGCCTGGAACAATTTAAAATTTTACTAAATGGCAATATACTGATTTTAGTCAGCAAACAAACTTTACAGGTCTTGCTTCACTACTTTTATCTGTGTTTGTTGCAATACATCTGCCCTCTCCTGGTCTGCTGGAATATCATTGCTGTAGGCAGCACCGAGCGCAACCACCCGCATCCGCAGTCGAATGCAACATGAAAGCGCACGTGCAAAAGTAAAATATCATCTAGACTTTGTGGCACAGGAAATAGCCGACTTGCACGTGAAATTTAAATATAATAAACACAGTAGCCCGCAACAATATTCACTTTATTTAAAAGCAATGAACTAATTTACTCACAAGCAAGCGCAATAATTTACTTAAGCGCGGGAAAGCGCAGGCGGAAAAGTTAAACGTCAACTATACTTTGCGCATAAAATTGAAATATAAATAACATAGTAGCTCGGAACAAAATCACTTTATTTAAAAACAATATACAGAGTTTACTCACCAAACATATTTTAATATACATACAAATAACTTGTACACCGAGAATAGTATACAACACCGTAAGCATATAACGCTTAAAGGTTGATTAATTAAAAATCACACATTCATCCTGCATAACATAAAACATTGACTTAAAGAGACTTAATTGTGAAATGAACGCTACTGTCCGAGGGCATTCATCTCCACAAATCGCTATGTAACATAATGTCTTAAATACTCAGATTTTCAGAATGACAGAATCTTAACATTTTAAATTTTGTTTTGCGATACCAATACGTAGTGATATTGGTATGTGGAACAACGTTATGTTACACACGCCTCCCACAATTCAAGAAGCTGTAGTTAGCTTAAGAGCATATTCACAATTTACCCGTTTGCCTTTTACCGTGACTGAGCACAATCCCCCACCCCAGCTGGTCTGCACTCCCCACATTGCAATTAACGATCCAGACTTCAGCGCTTTTGTTACCGTGGGACTTTGTTGTGTTGAAGAAAACATTAAAATGAAGTCTGAGGAATGTTACATAACACAGCTAAAATGCAAAAACTCTCTCTGGTGTAATTCACTGCATAAAACCAATAGTCTTAAGTGTGGTGCCTTCTTCATAACACTCCCTGACTTTTGTATTCATGACCATGAGATACTGTGGCCTTTTCTTCCTTCATTTGACTAGTGTTCCTCCCTTTCCTCTCAGCCTTGGTTGGTGGTTCAGGCAGCATCACCTTCTTTTAATAGTCCCAGGTTTATCCATCCATCCATTTTCCAAACCGCTTATCATACTGGGTCGCGGGGGGTCCGGAGCCTATCCCAGAAGCAATGGGCAAGAGGCAGGGAACAACCCAGGATTGGGGGGCCAGCCCATTGCAGGGCACACTCACACACCATTCACTCACACATGCACACCTAGGGGCAATTTAGCAACTCCAATTAGCCTCAGCATGTTTTTGGACTGTGGGGGAGAAACCAGAGTACCCGGAGGAAACCCCACGACGACATGGGTAAAACATGCAAACTCCACATACATGTAACCCAGGCGGAGACTCGAACCTGGGTCACCCAGGTGTCATTTATTTTGAAATTCGGCTCAAGCAGAAAATGTTCTAGCAGAAGTCTTAGACAATCTCTGAGTTACACAGAAATCTGATTTCTTCTGAAGCTGCGAGAAATTGTTCATCTGTAATTGTTGCATTGATATTTGTTGATGTGCGTGTGCCCTCCTTGAGCAGTAAAGAGGAGATCACATGCAGAGCTGATTTTCTGTAGTTTCTTAGTCTAAATAAAAATAAAATATTCTCTACATATAGCCTGGACATTTCTAGAAAAGAGCCAATTAGTTATTTCTAGAAAAATATATAGAGCCAATGAAGGGACCTGATGTCATAGTAACACAGGTCACTGTCCGTGGTGCTGAATTCTCTACTTGATGGGCTGGTGCTGAATGAATAGACCAGCTGTCCAACGTGTCTGTGCGCTTCCACTGACTGGCACCCTGACATATAATTACCTTTAACAATAAGGGGGGAAAAGTCAAGACAGGAAATTAGGTAACAGTAATTAGTAATCACATATAGTTCTCATTTATCATTATGTAAAATTATAAAACCTTTTCTGTTAATCTGCACATTTCAATAATTGAATTAATATTACCTAATTTATTTATCATTTACTGCAATCACTCTACGTTAAAGTATGTTTTAAATCTAGCTGTGAAATTGTTGATGCTGTTGTTGATCTGAAAGATGTTGCCGGAGCCTTACGATATGCCTCTATACACATGAGTGAGGGGATGGATGCATTATTCTATGGAGGCCTCTGAAGAGAATAATTATCCCAATTTTATATTGAGAGAAATGGTTAATTCCTTATTAATGCAGACTGCGTTCAGAGCCCCTGTTCTGCCATTGATCTTTTTTTAAGGCAAGCTATCATGTATTAGTTTACTCTAAATTTTGATCACATGTCAAACTAAGCCACATGGCGGCCCGAGCAGCAGGCAAACACACTATGAGCTAAGGAGCTACAAGTCAGAGGAGAGAATAGGATGGCCAGTGACATGTGCTGGCCAAATGGGAACAAACAAGAGAGAACAGGACAAGGCAGGGATGGATTCTGACACTAAATACGCCCAAGTACTTAGAATGATTTAGTGCAAGTCTTAGACAATGGTATCTCTGAATGACGCAGCAGTTTGACTCCTCATGAAAGCCCTATAACTGTCCTGAGAAGTTGTTTGTATGCACTTGCTGCCTTGACATTTGTTGATGTGCATGAGCCCTGCTCGAGCAGTAAAGGGCAGATAACATGCAGAGCTGATTATCTCTAGCTTCTTAGTCTGAGTAAAAATAAAATCTTCTCGTCATATAGGAACCAAGTCTATGGCTGGAAATTTCTACAACAGAGGCATTTAGTTATTTCTAGAAAACTATATAGAGCCAATGAAGGAACCAGATGTCACAGTAACACTGGTCACTGTCCATGGTTCTGAATACTCTACTTGTTGGGCTGGCGCTGAACAAATAGGATAACCGGCCAATGTGTCCGTGTGCCTCCACTGATTGGCCCCCTGACATATAATGATTTTTAAGACTGAAGGGGAGAAAGATCATACAGAAAATTAGTTAACAGTAATTAGCAATCACATATAGTTCTCATTTATAATGATGTACATTTAAAAAAATAATATATATATATATATATATATATAATTAAAAACTAAATATAATTGTGATTTAATGTATTCCTTCTGCTCTTAAAAAAGCACAATATGTCTGAATGACAAATATGTCTATTACTCTACACGTTTTAATAATTTTCTTAATATTACCTAATTTGCTTATCTTTTTTTCTGTAATCTGCGTTAAAGAAATTTTTGAAATTAGCTGTGAAATTGATGATTCTGTTGTTATTCTGACTGTTGCCCTGGTGCCTCAGGATACGTCTGTCTAAATATAAGTGAGGGGATGGATGCACTATTCTATGGAGGCCTCTGAAGAGAATAAATGATCCCAATATTATATTGAGAGAGATGGTTAAATCAGAGCTGGATAAGATTTTAACAACTCTGAGCTATTAGTTAAGTTCTTCCCAAACTAGTTTGATGGGCCGAATGGCCTCCTCTCATCTGTAAATTTCTTATGTTCTAAGATATGCAGTACTGTGCAAAAGTCTTAGGCAGTCCAAAGAAATGTTTAAAGCTGTTTATCTGGGTAGCAAGTGTACTTTGGCTTAGAACAAATAACACAATTTAACATTAGAACATGAACAGCAATACTTCTAAAAGTGCAAATCTGTTGCCAAATTAAATAAACAAAGAAATTAATCATAAAAATAGTCAATGTATATACAACTAACCATTTCCAATCAAAAAGTACATACAAGTCTCCAATACAAGATATACAATGGAGCGCAGATAAAACGTTTAAATAGTAATTAACCAAACTATATAAAGAATACAAGTTTGAATGCAGGTAGTTTGTACAAATTTTACTGTGTTCATACTGAAAAATCAGCACCAGCATTACACACATTGCGGTTCTGCTTTTTTCTTCTTTTAGCATAATTACCCGTTTCTCGTTCACGAGGCAGAAGATTCTTGCAAATGTGAAAATTCACAAGTAACAGGCACCATTAACCTCAAGCCATAACAGTCTGCTAGCCTGAACAATAGCAAACTCTATGTATTACCAATTATTACGCAGGTTGTCACTTTATCAAATCATGACTGTTACTAAGAAGTGGGAGTGAAACGCGTGTCACGAGATCTCGCGATATTACAACATGACGAGATTTCTCGTTGGAGCGAAAAGCCGTTTCACGAATGCGCTGCAAATATGTCGGCGTCTGACTAAATTACTATAGTAGATACCCCAGACACTTTTAAATCTTTTGTGTGGCAGCATTTTGGGTGCCCGGCGGAAAATATAAATGGCGAAAGGGAGACAGACAAAACACGAACCATCTGTAAGGACTGTAGAAAGCTAATGCCGCACACAGCGGCTAATGCTACTACTAACTACTATGCAAAGCCATTTGCAGCACCATCATAGCTCTTTATTTAAATTCACTGCACCGGTGAAGAAAACATTTTTAAAAAAATGTTATGTTTGTTATTGGGTGCTTTCCACTTCATGCACCCACATACAGCGCTAGCTTAAAGCAACACATTCTGGTCCTGACGCAATGCATCATGGTTAGATTTTTATCGTCTGCTGCATTACGTCACCATGTCACATGGTACCAAAACTCCGCGAGAGCAAAACACATCAGGCAGCATCTCTTAGCAGGCTGCACAAACTGGATCCGCTCCATTACGACACAGCTTTTAGTTACATACATGTCGTTTGTATATCTGCTATTTCTCCCGAGAAGCAGGTAAAGCGGTGGTAACTGCTTTTCAATTAATTTACTTGGTAAAATTACATTTAAATAAATTATATGAATACTGTAATAGTACTCGTGAGCTTTGTTTGTTTGTTGTTAGTTACTGTAATGTTGCGCTGCTTTATTTGTTAAATCGTCTTGTCTGTGAAGACATTCAAGTTAATCAAATAAGAACTGCACTGTACACTGTACATGACCATAAAAACTTTGAATCCTTGAAATAAATGTTTTTGATCTTTTCCTTGGCAGTTATCTTTTTACACAGGGCCTCTATGTACACAATAGTTATTTTTTTCACGACTAACAGTATGGATCAGGAGTTGGTTATTGTAAAAGAAGCAATGTGCATGCAGGTGATATTTATATAGATTTATGTTCACCCCTGGGTGATAAGTTTGACAGTCATTTCTTTTACCGTTTGGTCTCTCGGTTGAACATAATGGTGGCGCGAGCAGCTCCACTTGGTTTTTAAAAAATATTCAGCCATGAACTTCTGGTGAACTCAGGTGAATCCCTTCCTTCAGTAGTAAACCTTGGTAGTTTCAGCCGTTTACACATTGTCTCACTAAAAGGTTGATAATATATTTGTCCTTTTACATAGTGATAAAATATACGCTAATAAAAGTGAATATTCATAGATTCAGGACTAACATGAAGTAGCTAACAGAAACTCAGACTAACAAAAGGTGCAAATACATACTCAGTTGGTTCCATTGTGTTGATTACATTATAATGTTTACATTGTAATGATTATATCATGGATATTTGGCATACTTTTTATAAAATCATAATTCTTATATTCTACGTTATATAGTGCTAAATAATATTCCATGGATGGATGGACTTTATTAATCCCCGTGGGGAAATTGTGTTTTTTATGTCTCCCTCAACTTACTCTTTGTGGAGTAAGTTGTCCGCGAAGTGCAGCTACCTGTTGGGGCACCCAGGGAGCTGGGGGTTAAGAGCCTTGCTCAAGGACCCACAGACGTGCTGAGGCTGGGTTAGTTTCAACTGGTGACCTTCTCATTACAGGCACAAGGACTGACCCCTGCCCCCCAACTGTGTATGAGTAGCATTTATGCTGTTTCTTGAGTGTGAGCTTCCATTGACTGGCACCCAGACATATAATGACTTTTAACAATGTGGGGGGAAAAGACCAGACAGGAAATTAGGTAACAGTAATTAGTAATCACATAGAGTTCTTATTGGGGGTGCCATGGTGGTGCAGTGGTTAGCCTCACACCTCAGGGACCCGGGTTCGAGTGAATGGTGTGTGAGTGTGCCCTGCGATGGGCTGGCCCTCCATCCTGGGTTGTTCCCTGCCTCGTGCCCATTGATTCGGGGATAGGCTCCAGACCCCCCGCGACCCAGTAGGATAAGCGGTTTGGAAAATGGATGGATGGATGGATTATTTTAAGAACAACAAACTCTACGTCATTGCAGGGTTTTATATAATGGGTGCCGGCATTTGGACACTATATAGACATTATTTTCGCCCACCATTCAATAAGCAGATAAGTAACTTGCCTAAAAAATTTAGGAGATTTTTTTATTGTGATGCCCAAAAGTTAGTAATCTGTATAAAATCAGTGTATCTTTATGTTTTTTAAATTCAGTTAGCAGAGCCCCACATGCAGCTGTTTCGGTAAATAATGGAAGCAGTAAGTACTGTAGTCGCTGTGAAGAAAGGGCAAGCTTAGCATCTACAACATCTTTTAAAAGAGGACATATTGTGGTTAAACTAGGTAACAAGATGGTGGAGTGACTTTGTTGATTAAAGTCTGACGTGTTTATTTGGTATAGTTTTCACTTTTAGCTCAGTTCATTTTTTCGTTAGTTTCCATCATCCTTTCACTTTTATATTACGGTAATATAACTGGTCCCAAACAAGCCCAATGCATGCATACACACACACACACACACACACATACACACACACACACACACACAGACACACATACACACACACACGCACACATACATACACACACACACACACACACTGATACTGTAAATTAATGTAGAATAAGCCCAGATTTTAACCTACATGTTTTCCTCAAACGTTTATTCAGTGGAGATTGTAATGTAGCAAGCAGACAATTTCATGGCTTTAATAATGAGTGTATTTAGGAACTATAATGGCAAAAGATATCACAAAGCTCTCTGTATTAATGGTATTTTAATAACCATTAATAGACAACACATACGGTGGAGTTTTGCCTATTCTGGTGGTCCATCATCCAGAATAGTGCCTGTATGTTTTCCCTTGTTATAGCACCAGTGCTGTGTGGTTTGCCATCGAAACTTTACACAGTGTACAACCATCTTTTTGTTAAAATAATTAAAAATAACTTGAAATTAAAAATTAAATTATTTTAATACATAAACTGATATGTTGATTTAAAATATTGATGCTGACAGATTTTCAGTGGCAGCCCTAGTTGACATCATTATTTATTTCATCCTATTCCGTACCCAATAGCATCTACATGTCATACTGCTGACACTTTTAAGTGAATATATTTTATGTGTGTGTATTTATGTCATGTGTCAGGATTTGCGCTGGTAATGCGGGTGAGCGCGCGGGCAGAGCAGCGGGCAAGGAGCAGGCAAGCAGGCAAAGTACGGGGAAAACGGGGATTTATTCAAGGGAAAGAGCAGGGCAGGACGGAACGCTGGTACTGACATTAACAAACATCAATGACGGACAAGAAACTAAGGCAATACATGGACTAAATAGACAAGACAGAGCAAAACAACAGGGTGCAGCTGGGTACGATTGGGGAAGCACACGTGGATAATCAGGGGGGCGTGGCACACACGAGGGTCATACGAGCCGGGCGTGACATCATGTTTATGTACATTTTCATTTCTGCTACCTGATACTTGTATGTATTATCAATTAAGGAATCAGTCTTGGATTAAACACAAGTACAGATTTCATTGTATTTTGGTACATCCTGCACTTAATGACAATAAATCTTGAACCAGTTAGAATGACCTTTATTCAGCTGTTTTAGGTGAACCCCATGATGTCCTGTAATAAAGCTGTTCAAAATTAAGGTTGTGATGAGATATTCCTCTTGTTTCTCCTTTTTATGCATAAAAACATTCATGAAGGAATCTGAATATCTGCTTGATTACTTTTGCCATTGTTAATTTTTACAGTCTTCATAACTACATCAGCAACATCGTTCAATTTCACTGTTTGTACGTAGGAGCTGCACATTGGTTAGGCCTGTTGCCTGACACATCTGGGAGGAAGGTTCAAGTCACGTCTGTGGATCTTGCATGTTCTCCAGGTGTCATGGGGTTTCTTCTGTTTTGCCCGACAGTCCAAAAATATGCCAAGATTAATTGGAGTTGCCAAATTGCCCATGTCTGAGTGGTGTGTGTGCCCTGTAACAGGTTGGCACCTGGTCCTGGGTTATTCCCTGCTTTGTGCCCATATCATCCTGCATAGGCTCCAGACCCCCTGTGACCTTACACAGGAAGTTCACCATCCCTGGCTAGTACTGTGGAAGTTAAAAACACTTTAGTCAAACAACAGACTAACCAAGTCTCAAGCTTCAAAAAGGGAGCTGCTCATTACCTGAAGAGAAGAGGAACATAAGAAGTAGACTATAGCTCAGCTTTCCTTGCTGATGATGGGAGGTCACTGAGACGAGGTGAGAGAACTAAATAGAAGGTCAGTTGGCTCCTGCTGACACCCAACAGTGTGACACAAAACGAATGGCATTGCAGACCTCACTGCTAAATATGGAAAGAGGAGAAATATTTATGTAAATAAAATGTAGAGCATCTATAATAAAAGTACAGCTATTAGGTGCTAATGATCCAGTTCACACCCAAGATGCCTAAGTTTGCTCAGGTCATTCCTGTGATGTAACATGGACCGGCAGGCGCAATGTACTCACTGTGTGCACTGTGGCGGAGAATCTCACCAGGTCCTTCAACATCAGCTCCATAGTATGTAAAGCACAGCAGCACCTCTACTTTCTACAGAAGCACAGAAAAGCCCATCTCCCATCCTCACATTCTATCAGGGAACTGTTGAAAGCACCCTGAGCAGCTGCATCACGGTCTGCTTTGGGAACTGTGTCGCCTCAGATCGCAAGTCCCTACAAAAGATAGTGATGACAGTTGAGAAGATCACTGGAGTATCTCTCCCCTCCATCACGGATATTCACACCACACACTGCATCCGCAAAGCCACCACCATTGTGGATGACCCCACCCACCCCTCACATTATCGTTTCACCCTCCTGCCTTCTGGAAATAGGTACCGGAGCATTCGGGCCTTTACAGCCAGACTCAAACAGCTTTATCCCCCATGCCGTCAGACTACTGAACTCTCAGGGACTAATCTGATACCACACACACACACACTCATTAACACACTTTATTATTTAACTACTATTTTTTATCTTATTGTAGCCATGTTTACAGTTACTTTTATTTATTTGTATTGCTACCTCATTGCACAATCAAACTGCACCTTATCAGTATTGGGTTTACTGTGCTGTTTGTGCTCGTTGGTGTCAGTTGTCCTCTCTTTTTGCACTGTCCAGCAATGTTTGCAGTTTTTGCTCATTATGCACCATACAGTATGTTGCTAGACTGTTATGTGTTAGTCTTGTGTTAATTTAAGTAGTACCTTGATCCAAGGAAAACGCTGTTTCTTTTGTAACTCTGTACTATACTCAACCGTGTAAAGTTAAAAATAACATTAAAGACCTACTTGACTTGACTTTTACTGGTAACAGGTGCTAAAGTGAAGTGATGCGGGGGACAGTGTGGGACTGCACTCTTCTGGCTGGGACCTCGAATAAATGAATGAATGTTACATTTATACAGCCCTTTCCTAAGATACACAAAGCGCTTTACAGAAGCACTGGGGAGCCACTTCAACCCAAACGTGAGGCAGCAGGAGAGGGGGCCCAGGCAGAGAGAACAGCCAACAAGAGGGGTGCTTCCACAGACAGGACGGGGGCCCCGGCAGACCAACGCTGACGACTCCTGGGACCAAGTCAACAGAGCAGCAGTCGTCATTGTGACTCACCCTCATACATCCATCCATCCATTGTCCAAACCGCTTATCCTACTGGGTCGCGGGGGGTCCGGAGCCTATCCTGGAAGGATATGGGCACGAGGCAGGGAATAACCCAGGACGGGGGGGCCAGCCCATTGCAAGGCACATTCACACACCATTCACACACACATGCACTCCTACGGCCAATTTAGCAAGAAAGAACATGCAAACTCCACACACATGTGACCCAGGCGGAGACTCAAACCGAAACGAGTCCCAGTGGTGGGAGGTAACAGTGCTAATCACTGCACCACCAAGCAGCCCCACCCTAATACATGATTTCAGATTTTTGATTTTAATCCCCTTTTCTTTTTTTGGCAACATATAAAGTGCTGTGAATGTCACTGTCAGATTGTCACATCATCCTCCAGTTGTCCCTTGTCACCCTGGATGCACATTGAGTGTTTGGTAAATATTTTATCTTGTAGTGTTCCTGATTTTTTCCTGTGTTTTAACTTGCAATTCTCAAATTTCATGACAGGCATCTGTTGGGACGATTAATTAAACCTGCTAACTCTGCACTTCAATTTCAAACTGTTGGTAACATGTGTACATATTTTTGTCTGATCTTTTCACCACCAGGTGGCGATATAGCAACTCCAGAGTTATTGATGGCTAGGACAAAAAAAACACAGTAACACAGAGGTGTAGCTAAAAATTCTGGGCCCCTGACAGAATGTCACCTTGCGCCCCTCTGTCGAATTTTACATACTGGGAGAGAGATTTGTTGAGCCATCTTCCAATCTATTCCAATCCAGCTTCATTTGAAAAGCACTTTAAACAACCTTATGGACCAAAGTGCTGCACAAAGGAATAAATAATAACATTCACACACTTAAAAACGAAGTAAAAGAAATTTAATAAGAACCAAAACATTAAATGTGAGTAATAGGCCATTAATAAAATTTTAAAAAATCAATTAATAAAGAAAAGGCGAAGATTAAAACAAAATTTACTATTAAAATTAACATCTCACAACGTGTCAAAGGTGAAGGAGAAGAGATGAGTTTTAAAAAGAGATTTAAAAACGGACAGAGAAGAGGCCTCTCTAATGTGAAAAGGCAAGTCATTCCACATTTTAGGATCTGCGACTGCAAAAGCTCGATCCCCTCTAAGCTCACGCTGAGTCTTAGGAACCGTCAGGAGCAGCTGATCAGCTGACCTGAGAGAGCGGGTGGGGGTGTAAGGGTGAAGCAGCTCACAGAGGTCAGGTGGAGCAAGACCACTGAGGGCTTTAAAAGCAAATAACAGAATTTTAAAATGAATCCTAAAATGTACGGGCAGCCAGTGGAGTGAGGCTAAAATAGGGGAGACATGCTCATATTTCCATGTGCGGCAGCATTTTGAACCCTCTGGAGGTGAACAATAGTGGAGCCTCTAACTCCAACATAGAGGGCGTTACAGTGGTCCAAACTAGTACCGACAAAAGAGTGGATTACTGTCTCAAAGTGCTGCCTAGAAAGAATTGGCTTTATTTTGGCCAACTGCCTCAATTGTAAAAAGTTTGACTTGACAACTGACCATATCTGAGTGTCAAACTTAAGGTTGGTGTCGACTTTAACCCCTAGGTGTTTGATATTTTTCCAAGGAACCTAAAATGGAGTGGAGGTCAGAGGAGTGGAGTTACCAAAAACCAACACTTCTGTCCATTACCTCCCCACTTCCTTGTTAGTTACAATATTTGTTCTGCATTACTGTACTGCTTTGGAGCCTTTTGATATTAAGGTGAATAACACAGTGAAAAAAGAGACAGATGCATTGACAGCAGTTGTGGCCACACTTTGGACTGGGAGTGTAAGAGCAAAGGAAACTGAATCCACTATGTTCTGTCCTGTAAATTTTTATTAAACAACACATGACACACATACGAGTCCTGTTTTAACTTTCAGGGCTGATGGTCTGCAGCCTGGCTTGTGATCTACAGTGCAGCGCAGGTGCAGTCACTGTGCTGAGCCCGGCATTATAGTAATGATGCAGCCTTTCACACTGACCAGTGAGAAATAACCTTGAAAATGACTGTGCTCTTTGTGGTTCTCCTTTTGGAAACATCTTACCACCAAGAAACAGACTAAACGTATCTTCTACTTATCAGTCATCAGAAATGTCATGCAGTAATCAGAGGTTAGACAGCAAAAATGACTTTTGTATTTTTATCTTTTGTCATTCTTTTATCCAGCGACTACTAATTCTCGTCGGGGTCTGGAGAGGGTGGGACCTGTCCCAGGAAGCACAGAGCACAGGCCTGCATGGGATGCCATTCCACACAGACAAAAACAATTAAGATGCTCAGATTTGCCTCACTGTGTGATTTTGACTGAAAGATGAACTAAGCACAGTCTTGTGTGTATAAAAATGCGTAGATTCATTTAACTTTAACAATGAGATTCAGCAACATGACCTTATAGTGTTAATGATCGGTATCTTACTGGTATTAACTGAATTATGCAAAATTCTACATTATTCTATATTATTGCACCCAAATTGTTCATACTGACTAAATGTAATTACTGACATCCTGGACATACTGCTTTTTAGGTTTGAATTTAAAATGTTAGTAGACAAATTCATGCTGTCAATAACATCTCACTTGCTCACCCCCTTTTAGATAAAAATACCCTTTGTGGTTTTTCTAGTGAAGCAGAGGGCCTGAGCTGAGGACCTGACGGTTGTGTGGTTTTCGCTCACTGAGACGAGAGACACAAACACCCTGCTCTCAGTCGGTCAGTCTTCCTGTAAAATGCGGCGGTGAGACTGCTAGTGGAAAATTACTGACTGCAGCATCAACAACACATTTAAACAGCAGCACAAACAAAATGTTCCACAAATGCAGGACATCTGTATGCTTACAGCACACATCAGACACGCTGACCCTCAGCACTGAGCTCCTCCAGGCTCTGTGCTCTCCCCCTTCTCTTCAGTCTCTACACAAATCACTGCTGCTCCAGTGAAGATCCTGAATTTTGCAGGTGATACTACTACGTTTGCCATCATAACTGAAGGCGATGAGTCTGCCTACAGACTGGAAGTCGTACAGCTGACTATCCAGTTATGAACTTACATTATCCCAAATGTCCACATGCTTAAACTCCTCTCATCATCAGGGAGGAGCGTCCCTTGGCACTGTAGAGTAGATGGATGAGATAACAAGGCTGTCATCAATTTTATGTGACTCCTCTCACCCCCCCAGCAGACTATGGAGGCCCGGGGCAGCTCCTTCAGTAAGAGACTCAGACACCCAGCGTGTGACAGAACGGTACCGCAGGTCATTGGGCCCCACAGCAGTCAGGCTTTATAATCTGCACTCTGCTCATTGAACTTTTCCTCTGTTCACTGTCTTCTGATACAGTTTCTATCTGCTGCTGATCTGCAATATTGTTCCTCCTTATTCACTGATGTGCAGTGTTGCATTGAGCCAGTGCATTATTCCCTGTGTGGCAGCTTCCTTTGGGAGGCTAATATCTTGCACATGAGCAATAATGTTACATGCAATAGGATTGTGTATAAGTTAAGGATTGTGCATAAGTTAATTTTAATATTCCTATAATATTCCTGTATGTAATATATTCTTATATTTTGTTTCTATTATTACCCTATATTTATAAATACATACATTTCTTTTACATTCATAATGATGTTGTTTGTTGTTTTGTGCCCCACTGCTCTTGTAACAAGCCTCAGTCTTGACTCTCCCTTTTAAGGTCTTGGCCTTAAATCACACTCGATATAGGTGGTGTCGTCCCCATCACCCTGACCAGGATACATGCTGTAAGATTAATGGATGGTGTTTATCTGTGTGATGAAAAAGAATGTGAATAAAACAAAAATGTACCATTATAAATGGGATCCCTAAGATATGTGGTGGTTTCAGATGTGGACTGATGAGAATTTTGTTCTGTTGTGAAAGGTGTACATTCTGTTCCATGTACAGGGTAGTGATATGTAGCAATCATGTGCTCCAGTCAAATGTCCAGCTGCATGAATAATAATGGTGGCTTGTTTGGATAAAATAACTTAGGCTGAATACTTCAAAGCGTGACCTGGGTGAGGTAGAGAGGAAACAGGGTCTTACAAGCAGCAGGTATTGTTCTCTCTGTGTGGTTTTTACTCTTTGCAAAGTGAGCCCAGCACAGTGCAGTCAGTGGGTCAGTCTTCCTGAGCTGCATCTAACCAGTGGAAACATCTGCAGCACTGCAGAGAAGCACTCAGCAGACAAACAAACCAAAACAGCTTACAGCTGTATGTCACTTTCGGACAGAGGTGGACAAAGTACACAACTTCACTACTTGAGTTAAGTATAGATGCTCCTCGTCAAATAATACTCAAAGCTTTTCAGTTGATTTTTTACTTCAGTTAAAGTACTGGAGTATTTGCATATAAAAATACTTAAGTATTCAAAAGTACATTATGTTTTAAATGCAAGACATTTTTCAGAACCTAATGACTCCTGAACACCCCACTGAATACACTGACTGGCTTGTACATCTTGTAGAATAAAAAGCTTGTGGAATATGATACAATGACGATAGAAACACAACTGGCATAACAAAAGTACAGCCATTGTCATTTTCATCTTATTTAACACCCCCCACCCCACTCACACAAAAGAGCATGGTAGTGTTCTTACAGAGCCGTAGCAGTGTGTGTGTGAGTGTGTGTGCATGTGTGTGTCTGTGTGTGTATGTTTGTGTGTGTGTGTATGTGTGTGCATGTGTGTTTGTGTGTCTGTGTGTGTATGTTTGTGTGTGTGTGTATGTGTTCGTGTGTGTGTGCATGTGTGTGTTTCTGTGTCTGTGTTTGTGTGTGTGTCTATGTGTGTGTATGTGTGTGTGTGTGTGTTTGTGAGTGTGTCTATGTGTGTGTATGTTTGTGAGCCAAGTAACAGGACAGGGAGCAAGAAACAAAACTCCTCTTTCTTAATTATCCACATCGTTATTAACGACACAGGTATATATACAGGTACATATACAGGTACATGTATATACTCAAAAATACATACAGTACAAAACATTAAATGAAAAACGTAATTTAAGAACACTTGAAATTTTCATTCAGTTTCTTTCATCTGTTTAATATAATCGATCAGTCCCTGTGCGTTTGCCCCAAACCATTCAGCATGGTACACAAGGGAGACAAGTAAGCATGTGTCACATCAAAGAACTGATTGCAGCAACTCAGCCTTTCCACAACATTAAAGCCGCTTATTCCCCCCCATGCCATGAAGAAATAATCTCTGTGGCTCCCCTCTCCCCCTCCCTCAGCCCCCAGTCTGGCTTGAACATTTGCACTTCCAGTAAAAATGCGCCCCAAACACACTGACACCAAACTCCGTAAAATCCTGTGATTCAGTCTCAGAAGCACTGGCTCCCCTGCCCTCCTTCTGAACATTATTAAAGCTACACCCTGAACACTCTGTGTGACTGACATGAATGAGAAGCATCTTTATTCATAATCTCTGTACCGGAGGTCAGAATACAGAGTGTCATTATTCCCATCTTTCTTCTGTCTCCTGGGTTTTGGCTTCTTAAGGTTCAGGGCAGCGTAATTCAGTGTGTCCTCGTCATGGCACTGTGGAGACAAAGATGGCAGAATTGGATAGATGAAATTGGTTTGCTATTACTTGTTTTCAGAAATAGCACTTAAAATGCTGATCCCAGGATGGAAATCAGTCTGAGGTTCATTTGTTTTACTGACGATTTGTAATTTGAAATATTTATTACATACTTGCTTGCGTGACCATTCCACTTTTGATATATCACTGTTCTTTTCATCTGTTTAAAATATATAACACATCAATATATTATTTAATTTCACGCGGTATCACAGTGGTCAGATAAAATTCCGAATTTTCAAGCAATCAACATCCTTTTTGTCTCAAAAATGAAAGTAAAAATGACTTCTGTCAATGTAAGTGCATGTTTGGATATGTGTTATTTGTTCTCATATATCATATATAATAAAATTGCTATAGAGGAGATCTTGGTAATAAAAGTTATTGATATGCAACTTATTGCAACATGTATATTTCAATAGATTTTGCAAAATATGAAAGATATAATACAAAAATGTAAATCTTACAGTACAAAAAGGTTTATATAAATAAGGTGAGATTTAATAATGGATTTTTAAACTGTATTACCTGCAAGAGTGGTTTTAATATGAAAATTTTACCTATCATAAAACAATTTTATATTTCTATAATTTGTTAAAAACTACATTTTGTCCTTCTTCTGAGTGCATAAAGCCAGGCAGCGTACCTGCACAGTGTGTACAGATCAGTTTACATCTTATACAAATGAGAGCAACGTTCAGAATAATGCTGCAAGATAAAACTATCAGCAAGCCAGAGTGAAGAGGATCCAGCAGCTTCTGAAAGCCTGTAACAAAGAGATAGATTTCAGCATAATGATATAGAGACACATTTCCCATTTGCTTACATTACATTAGTTAAAGATCAAATCTATAACACATTACAGCAGTTGTTTTGTAAGTAGTCCAATTTTGACATGAACTTTATTTGCATTTTAACAATTTCTATTAAGTCATATTTGAAATACTTATTAAATTAACATCTGTGTAATTAAATTTAAGCACTTAAATTAGAAAATGTATTACATTAAAATAAAAAATAAATGTCTTAATAGCAGAATAAGCTAAATAAAAGATATACTCTCCACACTGGGTGCTACCATCTATATCCAGCTGTGTGCCGTTCCCAAACAGCATCTCCCCACACTGGGTGTTACCATCTATGTCCAGCTGTGTGCCGTTCCCAAACAGCATCTCCCACACTGGGTGCTACCATCTATTTCCAGCTGTGTGCCGTTCTCAAACAGCATCTCCCACACTGGGTGCTACCATCTATATCCAGCTGTGTGCCGTTCCCAAACAGCATCTCCCCACACTGGGTGTTACCATTTATATCCAGCTGTGTGCCGTTCCCAAACAGCATCTCCCCTCACTGGGTGTTACCATTTATATCCAGCTGTGTGCCGTTCCCAAACAGCATCTCCCCACACTGGGTGTTACCATTTATATCCAGCTGTGTGCCGTTCCCAAACAGCATCTCCCCACACTGGGTGTTACCATTTATATCCAGCTGTGTGCCGTTCCCAAACAGCATCTCCCCTCACTGGGTGTTACCATCTATATCCAGCTGTGTGCCGTTCCCAAACAGCATCTCCCCACACTGGGTGTTACCATTTATATCCAGCTGTGTGCCGTTCCCAAACAGCATCTCCCCACACTGGGTGTTACCATTTATATCCAGCTGTGTGCCGTTCCAAAACAGCATCTCCCCACACTGGGTGTTACCATCTATATCCAGCTGTGTGCCGTTCCCAAACAGCATCTCCCACACTGGGTGTTACCATTTATATCCAGCTGTGTGCCGTTCCCAAACAGCATCTCCCCACACTGGGTGTTACCATCTATATCCAGCTATGTGCCGTTCCCAAACAGCATCTCCCCTCACTGGGTGTTACCATCTATATCCGGCTGTGTGCCGTTCCCAAACAGCATCTCCCCACACATGGCCATGGCGCAGTAGTAAGTCCCAGCATCGGAGAGGCTGAGGTTCCCCTTGGGGAGGCCGTAGACGCAGCTCCGTGTAGGAGATTCAGCCTCAGGGCTCTTCTCACACTCATCACTGCTGTTTCCGTGGCTGTAAATGACTCCAGGAAGGGATTCTCCTGATCCATGTCTGAACCAGTAAACACTGTGTTCTCCTGCACAGCTCCCAGTCTCTATCGTACACTGCAGGCTCACAGAGTCTCCTGGCTGCAATGTGTCAGACACAGGCTGCTGTACCACAGTCCTGCTGTTGGAGTCTTTACCTGAAAAGCAAAATAGTCATGATGACAGCCCTTTGAGAATAACAATGGAAAATACAGATCCTCAAAAATTGTTCTTACAGATTTTTGGGAACTGAATCGATGTTCTTCTAGCCATCCAAGAAATCAGTAACTTCTTGGAGAACAGCTGACATTCTTCTCTCTTTTTATTGTATTACTGCTTATTAGTATATATCAGGTAACACTATACATTAACTGCACCTACATAATACCTAAATAAAAATTATATGATAATAACAAACATTATAATTATATAATGTCTTGTATTAATGTATGAAGGTAGATGAATATAATTAATTTCAATTCAAAGAAATGAAGTGTGTAAAGTGTACTTTATATTTTCATGATTTTCGTGACTTTACATTTGGTTTATGTTGCCCCTTTTCCACAGGAAGGTATTTATTGTTTTTGCATATTTAGTTCTTGATGTGTTTTGGTATTTTTGAGCATTTTGCTGTAGTACCTGCATGATTTAATTCAAGAGCCGAAGAACTGTTTGCCCATTACTAGTTTGTCTATCTTTTAACATTAAAGAAAAAGTATACATAGTAAAAGGAATTATTTGGTTTGGTAGTTGCTCCTATTTATTTTCTTATGCGCACAAAAGTAAGTTTTTCCGTTCAACCATAGCACTACAGCGAAAAGCAAAACGTCATGGCAAATGCAATTATGCTTCATTCCAATACACATTGCTAATTTTTCATTATTATTACATTTAGTCAGCATAATATCTTCAAAGGTTTCATGATTTAATTTGCAATCTTCTGGCCTGAAATCTTTTCCTGCTACACTGAAGACTCTCTCAGCCTGTGCAGAGAAAGCTGCAGCCAAAGGGTTGGCATCCTCTGATAAACATGGTTGGCTCAGGTATCGGTGACATTATGTGAAGCTTTCATGGCAGGAATAGGGACTAGTTTGACTTTTGATGCAGGAAAAGTGTTTGGGACGTTTCTTAGGTTAGAAACTGCAGTCACTGCAGCCAACACTGACTTCTAAGGAGAGACACTCAGCTCTTCCTATGAGCAGATCCACCATGGTGCACAAAATGACAGTTTAATTATTATTTTAGGTGACACTTCAAATGTTGCATTATTTCATTCTGAACAAAACGACATTTTTATAACAATGATGTATAACAATGTTAATGTGTTTATGTATAATTCATATTTCAATTAAAGTTCATATTTTAGTTAAAAGCTACACCTACAGTACATATATGAACTTGAATTTGAATCCAAACCCTTCTTCGTTCTTCTTCTTTAAATTCAAATATAAATTTCAATGCCACAACCTGTTTTCAACCACAATTCAAATGTAATTCAGATTAACAAAATGAACTGAAATTGAAGTTCATATACGTATTCAAAATTCTGAATTTTAGGATACGTATTTGAGAATTTCATTCTCAAATCAGTTCTGAATGGTGCACATCCCTAGTTCATATGTTAAATTATGCATTTTTTTTCAGAGTGAATACACACTGACTGCTCAGATAAATAACGTCAAAAAATAATTTTCTTTCGTTGCTTAAGATTTTTGCACAGTCCTATACTGTATATAGCAACTCAAACATTTTTTTATGTTATTTGTTTTAAAGAGGCTGCAATGTGTAACATTAACATCTGTATAAAGAGAAGGTTAGGCGTTTTGGCTGACAGCAAGCAAAATGCAACAAATTGTATAATAATAATAATAATAATAATAATAATAATAATAATAATAATAATAATGAATGATTTTTGTTTGATGTTTAGAAAAACATTTATGGAACAAAGCAGACAATAAGGTATCTTTGCAAATTTTATATCGACAAACAACTAAACTGTCAAAATTATTTTGCAGGGAACAATCTTACTGACATTATAATAAATCAAATATGAAAATAGCTGGAATCTCATTTACCTGTGGTTATGACAAAGGTTCCATTCCCAAAGGTGACCTCATGAAGAAACACAGCAGCACAATAATACACTGCAGAATCTGACGGCTCCACGTTAGAAATAGTGAGGTTAAAACTCCCCTCTGCATTCAGTAAGGAGTAACGTTTTATGCTTTTATATTCCTTGTAAAATTCACCAGGTACGTAGCGAAATGCTTTCGCCATGGGCTGGGGCTTCCGACCAGCAGCTTGCTTAAACCAAGTAACAAACGTTATTTCTCCTTGACAGAAGCATGTCAGGGTCACACTGTCTCCAAGCTGAACCCTCGTCAGGTGACTGGGCTGAACAACATCTGTAGTCAGTGCAGTGTCTGCAAAAACAGAAAAACAAAAAAATCATAATCAAATAAGACATATAATAGTAATCTAAATAACTATTAACTATGATGAAGATTAAATGGCCAAATTCCACTGATCACATCATATAGATAAATGAAAATATTAAAATCCAAAAATAATTTATATTTTAGGGCCTTACTAATGAAAATGAGAAGACCAAAGAGTCTGAACATCTTTGTGGTTCCACTGTTTAGAATAAACTGCTCTGCTGCTAAGTGAGAGATCATGGTCGTGGTCGGGATGAAAGGGCAGGAAACAGAGAGGAAACAGAGAGACACACATCAGGCTGATCTAATTGGCTGTTCACATGGGAATTTAAGTAATAGTGAAAAAGCATTTTAATGTGCACTTACATGACGTTTATTAATTTACTCCTTAACATCCAGTTAAAATGAGAACAATTAGATAAACAGGAGCAGATTGTAGCTTTACTGCTTACATTTATATTCACACATTTGCATTTAAAAACAAGCATTTTAAATGATGTACATGATAGTAAATAGTGAATCAGTTTATTTGCCACTCTACACATTACATTGGCGCCCATTATAAGGAACTGTACAGCGACATTGCAGTTCCTCAGTTGCTTTGATGCATTTCTGGAATCACCCTTAACATCTGCAAAACTGTAAGTGCATTTCCCAAAACAATTCGTGCAAACAGCACCACACAGATGGACTGTCTACAAAAAAGTCATAGAGGCCACCTGCAGCCCGAATACCACACCGTAAGGCTGTATGTTAGGATGCTCTCTATGGCAGAGCGTTAGGAGGCCACCAGCAGCCCGAATACCACACCGTAAGGCCATATGTTAGCATGCTATCTATGGCAGAGCGGTAGGAGGCCACCAGCAGCCCGCATACCACACCGTAAGGCCGTATGTTAGCATGCTATCTATGGCAGAGCGGTAGGAGGCCACCAGCAGCCCGCATACCACACCGTAAGGCCGTATGTTAGCATGCTATCTATGGCAGAGCGGTAGGAGGCCACCAGCAGCCCGCATACCACACCGTAAGGCCGTATGTTAGGATGCTCTCTATGGCAGAGCGGTAAGAGGCCACCAGCAGCCCGTATACCACACCGTAAGGCCGTATGTTAGGATGCTCTCTATGGCAGAGCAGTAGGAGGCCACCAGCAGCCCGCATACCACACCGTAAGGCCGTATGTTAGGATGCTCTCTATGGCAGAGCGGTAGGAGGCCACCAGCAGCCCGCATACCACACCGTAAGGCATGATGTTAGGATGCTCTCTATGGCAGAGCAGTTGGAGGTCCCGATCGAGAAATCCGACAAGTTACCCCGATAAGCCAGTAACCCCGCTTCATAGAACAGGCCACAGGACTGGTTTTGGTGAGATAGTCCGAGTAGTAGGAAGAAATCAGAATGGAGACTGAGTGTGGGTCTAACAGGTGAGCAGATGTAGCACAGAATGTAGAGCCCACTGGTGGAGTGTCTGAGCATGACTGAATGTATGGTTTGGGTCTGATGGTCTGAATAGTTGGTAGAAATAGGCACCTTCCTACCTGATGTGGTAGGTCTAGATAAGGGGTCACCAACATGGTGCCCCAAGGATGCCCCCAATGACCACATGAGTTGCCCGTGGACCTGTTCTACAAAATAGCACAACTCACCAGCGAACATCATCTAAAATGTAATTTCATCCTGTTTCTAATCTATCACATTTGTATTTATATAGATTTGAAATTGAATATAAAAAAAGCATTTAAAACATGTTTATCATACATGAAGTTTAGACATGTTTAGGAGGGCGTTTCAAACTGATATCAAACTTCGTATGGCTCAGTACCTGTGAAGTAGCTCTCCGTTTTAAAAAGGTTGGTGACCCCTGGTCTAGATCTTGCAAGTTTGTTTGTACTGGCTGTGTGAACATACTGTAGCACTGTTAAAAATATGCAACACAGCCTGAGTTGGGGATCTGCTGTATGCATCAGTAATATAATGCTTTGTCTTTCTCTAGGCTGTTCATTAAGACATAAAGCCTGAAGGTTTTCTGAATGGCATTAATGAAATTGAGCACTGCCCCCACCTGCTGGCCAATTTATTAAAACATTGAAATCGCTGTCTGCACAGGCTGACGTGTCATTTAAGTCTGATAATTTTCTATGAGTCAAACGGCAAGAAAATGACAAGAAGTTAAAAACATGGAGTTAGATGAAGGAGAAAAGATTACAAATTTGAAGATTATGAAATCAGGACATGTCAGCTAAGTCAGCCAAGGTGGGTCTTAAACATATGGACGGAAGTATGAGCGCTAAACTTAAACGGGTTCACTTGTAACCGCTGCCACCAAATTTCGTTAAATTGCTGGGGAGGTCCAGATACATGAGACAGGAATAGAAGGATTATTCTTTATTAATATACAGACGAGGGTTACAACCCTCTCTAGGGCAATAGAAGGGGATACCTGCCACGGGACATTCTAAAGCGCTTAATGTGAAAATGCGTAAGCAACTTAATGTATCAAAACAGCCACCACAAATCACCAAATTTCTCGCGAATGTATCTGGCCATAAAGACTTACCTGACAAGAAATCAAAACCGAAATGCTACGAATATGGACTTTAAACCTTTTCTTTATGGGCGTCAATGGAGGGGAAAACGCTTGACGTAAGATGAAGTCCATATTCCTAGCATTTCGGTTTTGATTTCTTCCCTGACATGGGTGACGGGTACACCACGTTCCCAAAGCCACGTTAGCCTCGAGCGAACTGCCCGGAGAAACCGCTCACACCAGCGCTGCAACCCGATCTCCTCCCCTTTTAAACACACATTTCTATGGCGTTAAATTAGTACCAAAAGTCGTGCGCATAAAAACCACGCGCGCATGCGCTCGCGAACAGAAAATCCATGCTCTCTACGCGCTCGCGATTGCACAGCACTCACTCACTCGCTCGGCGTTAAATTAGTGCCAAAAGTAGAACCACGCGCGTGTGTGTGCTCCAGTGCTGAAAACCCATCCCCTCTACGCGCTCGCGTCTGCACAGCACTCGCTCGCTCGAATTTCCCACTTCGGCTTACCATATATAAAAGAATGGGCCAATGTACGATAAATTGCATTGTGAATAACATTTATTAATACAACATCACACAGTCAAGTTAATAAATTCAAATCCTGGGAAGAGCGCTCGTCAGATATTAGTTCTCGGGTTAGTGTTAGCAGACTATAGGCGAAACCACCTTAAGTGCTATCTGTTAATGTTTATTAAATTAGCATTAAAATGGAGAGGTTTTTAATATCTTTTGTCCTTGTAGCTACTAAATACACTCATTATTAAAGCCATAAAGCTGTCTGCCTGCTACATTGGAATCTCCACTGAGTAAGTGTTTTTGATGGATTTTATTTAACTTTATTTGACTCTGGTCCTTAGATCTAATGTCATACTTATTCATAAAAACATAAGAACATAAGAACTATACAAACGAGAGGAGGCCATTCGGCCCATCAAGCTCGCTTGGGGAGAATTAAACTAATAGCTCAGAGTCGTTAAAATCTTATCTAGCTCTGATTTAAAGGAACCCAAGGATTCAGCTTGCACTACATTAACAGGAAGGCTATTCCATACTCTGACTACACGCTGTGTAAAGAAGTGCTTCCTTAAATCCAGCTTGAAATGTTCTCCCGCTAATTTCCACCTATGGCCACGAGTTCGTGTATTTAAACTAATGCTGAAGTAACTATTTGGTTGAACAGCATCCAAACCTGTTAGAATCTTATATACCTGGATCATGTCCCCCCTCAGTCTCCTTTGCTTGAGACTGAACAGATTTAGCTCAAATAACCGTTCCTCGTATGACATTCCTCTAAGACCAGGAATCATTTTTGTGGCCCTACGCTGCACCTTTTCTAAGGCCACTGTTAAGTTATATGTCCTCATCAGTCACAATGTTTTTACATTGTCTGTTTGTATTATTTTCTGTTGAACTGTACGACGTAGGGTACTAAAAATGACATGGACTTATATATATATATATATATTTGGTTTTGTGATCACGATGTTAGTGTGCAAGTCTATTACCTACAGTACGATCCTGAGTTAATTGACGTTCCTGTTTGAGTTGGCGGGATAAGACAATTGTGTCCTACATCAACGTTGATACTGTGTGTGGTGGCAAGGAGGAGAAAACAAAGAATTAAAGAAAACCATCGTTTATATTTTTTTTCCAATTGATCCTCTGTGTGATATTTTCTTTTGGTATGGAAAACAGAGCTGAAAACGCAACAGGTTATGGGCCCAGGCGTGACACCGGAGGAAGATGGCACAGGTTAGTTTTCGATGGGGATGAAAATAATTACGAACTTTGGGAAGTAAAATTTCTCGGTCACCTGAGAATAATGGGCTTAAAGGACACGATCCTGTCCACCGCTGATCCAGATGCAGAAAAGAACGCCGAATGTTACGCAGAGTTAATCCAACTACTAGACGATAGAAGCCTATCGCTAGTGATGAGAGAGGCGGTAGATGATGGCAGAAATGCTTTACAAATACTACGAAGTCATTACGCTAGTCAGGGTAAACCCCGAATTATTTCCCTGTATACAGAACTAACCTCATTACAAAAAGAGCCAGAAGAATCTGTAACAGACTATATCATCCGAGCTGAAAAGGCAGTAATATCCCTGCGAAACGCGAAGGAAATAATTAGCGACGGGCTTATAATAGCCATGATTCTGAAGGGCCTCCCGGAATCGTACAAACCCTTCGCTATTCATACGACGCAGAGCAGCGAGGAATTAACACTTACTCAATTCAAAAGTAAACTAAGAAGCTACGAAGAGACAGAAAAGTTCGGCATAAAAACTAAATCAGATAATGTAATGAAAGTGGACGTATCATCTATAACCTGCTACGGATGTGGGAATCGCGGTCATATTGCGAGAGAGTGCCGCCAAAAAGGAACCAGTAAATGGTGCAGCTACCATAGAAGCTCAACGCACAACGACGAGACATGCCGAAGAAAAACCAAGTACAAAGACAACGCGAAACAAACTGCGGAGAGACAAGAGGACCACAAGGACAAACAAACATTGAGAAAACAAAGAATTAAAGAAAACCATCGTTTATATTTTTTTTCCAATTGATCCTCTGTGTGATATTTTCTTTTGGTATGGAAAACAGAGCTGAAAACGCAACAGCCACAATGTCCTTTTTAAGATATGGTGACCAAACCTGCACACAATATTCTAGGTGAGGTCTCACCAAGCAATTGTATAATCTTAGCATTACCTCCCTTGACTTAAACTCCACACACCTGGAGATATACCCCAACATCCTATTGGCCTTTTTTATTGCTTCCCCACACTGGCGAGAATGGGACATGGAAGCATCAACATACACACCAAGGTCTTTCTCATGATCAGCTACCTTTATTTCAGTGACACCCATGAAATACCTGTACTTTATATTTCTGCTCCCTAGATGGAGTACCTTACATTTATCAACGTTAAATTTCATCTGCCAGGTATCGGCCCAGTCACTAATTAAATCAAGATCCCGCTGTAGCTGCTGAGCCACTAATCTGCTACACCACCCACCTTGGTGTCATCTGCAAATTTCACCAGTTTACTGTATATATTGGTATCCATATCATTTATGTAAATTAGGAACAATAGTGGTCCTAAAATCGAACCCTGCGGTACCCCACTATGAACGCAAGCCCACTGTGACATTGTGCCTCTTATAACTACTCGCTGTTTCCTATCTGTTAACCAGTTATCAATCCAGGTCGCTACGGTACCTAAAATACCTGTCGCTTTGAGTTTAAGTAGGAGCCTCTTGTGGGGGACAACATCAAAAGCCTTTTGGAAATCTAAGTAGATGACATCATAGGCCTTCTTATCATCAACTTCCTGAGTAGCTTCCTCAAAAAACTCCAACAGATTTGTTAAACAGGATCTACCTCTCCTAAATCCATGCTGGCTATCCCGCAAAATGTTATTGGAGTCCAGGTAATCTACCATTTTCTCTTTGATTATAGCCTCCATAACTTTACCAGTTATACAAGTTAGACTGATTGGCCTATAGTTAGACAAATTACTTCTATCCCCTTTTTTGAAAATAGGCGTTATGAAGGCGTGCTTCCAATCAGAAGGTACCACACCTTCAGATAAGGATTTTTGAAACAGTAAAGTTAACGGTCGGCAAATAATATCCCTCATCTCTTTTAACACTATAGGTAAGATGCCATCAGGACCCTGTGATTTATTTATTTTGAGCTTAGCTAGGCTTTGCAAAACATCTGCTTCAGTTATATATATATTAGCTATAGACAATGCTGGATAGGTAATAACTGGTAAATTACTAAGGTCCTCAACAGTGAATACCCGTGCAAAACTATCATTGAACTCATTTACTATATCAATGTCGTTTACTATTATAAGACCCTTACTATCCTGCAGATTAGTAATTTCAGGTTTTAGAGCTCTTTTAGAGTTAAAATACTGGAAGAAACTTTTAACGTCATCCTTAGCTTCCAATGCAACCATCCTTTCGACATTTCTTTTAGCTCGTCTAATATCATTTTTTAACTCAGCCTGTAGACTTAGATATTCCTGCTTAATTCTGTCATCATCAGTTATTTTCCATTGCTGGAACAAAGCCCTTTTCCTCCTTACTTTATGCTTTATTTCCCTAGTAAACCACCTAGGTTGCAATTTCCTAGATTTATTCTTGCTGGAAACAGGTATGAAGTCCTCTTGCACTTGCAATAATGTGCTTTTAAAAAATTCCCAGGCCTCTTCAACAGTTTTGTTATTTAACTCCATCCAGTTCACAGTTTCTAGTTTTAGTCTCATACACTTAAAGTCAGCCTTCCTAACATTATATATTTTTGATTTGGACTTAGCTCTTCGAACACTAAACTTAACCTCAAATTTGACCATGTTATGATCGCTACTGTCAAGTGGTTCTAAAATGTCTAATTTACCAATCCTGTCCTGGTTATTAGAGAGAACAAGATCAAGAATGGCATCTCCCCTGGTAGGGGTGTTAAACTGAGTAAAAAAACAATCCTGTACTAATTCCACCATCTCCAGTTCATTTTCTGAAGAGCCAGTGACAATGTCCCACTGCATTCCTGGTAGATTAAAATCACCCATAACTACCACATCATTTTTATTGCTCATAGTCCTAATATCACTGTATAACAATCTGCTTTCCTCAGCAGCTATATTAGGTGTTCTGTAACAAACACCGACAATTAGGCTATTTGAGTTTTTAGCATCTAATTTTACCCATATTGCTTCCGTAGTTTTATTTATATCAGTAAGTTCCCTTGCCTGCAAGTTTTCCTTTACATATACTGCAACACCACCTCCCTTTTTTCCTATACGATCCTTACGGAACAACGTGTAACCATCCATATTATATTCTTGTCCATCCTTTTCACTCAACCACGTTTCAGTTATTCCTATAATATCATAAGAGTCTGATGAGATAAAAGCCTCTAAATCATGAATTTTATTTTATTATTTTATTTTACTTCTGGCGTTTAAATACAGACAACAAAGGGTAGGCCTATTACGGTGCCCACTTACAATATGATTATTTGGGGCTTTCCGTTTCCCCCCACTGACATAGTTAACTAACCTCCCTGCCCCCCCAGTCCCTAGTTTAAACATTCCTCAACTACTCTACACATACGCCTCCCCAATACACTGGTTCCCCTCTGGTTCAGGTGCAACCCATCCGGCTTGTACAGGTCCCACCTGTTCCAGAAGGTCCTCCAATGCCCCATAAACCTAAACCCCTCTTTCCTACACCATCCTTTTAGCCACGCATTTAATTTCCTTATCTCAGCTAACTTAGCCTGACTTGCACGTGGCACGGGGAGTATTTCGGAGAATACCACCGTGGACGTTCTGCTTCTAAGCTTATTGGCGACTTCTATAAATTTATCCTGCAGAACAGCCCTTCTACCCTTGCCTATGTCGTTGGTGCCAACATGCACCACGACAACTGGATCCACCCCAGCTGGGGCCAAAAGCTTATCCACACGATCTGGAAGGTCTCCTACCTGGGCACCAGGCAGGCAAGACACCGTACGGGACCCTCTATCATGCGTGCACACATAACTGTCTACTCCCCTAATAATGGAATCCCCCACTACCACAACCTCCCTCTTCCTGGGGGGAGGGGGCTCCTCAGTGCCCAAGGGCCCACCTGCCTCCCCAGTCCGTTCCGGCTCTAAAGCTGGAAGAACCTGAAACCTGTTTGACACAGTCACCTCAGGTGATGCCGCCTCTGCAACGTGTGTACGCCCCTTCCTGCGTCTACGACCTACGGTCACCCAGCTCTCACGACCTCTCTGCTCTTCATTCTCCCCCTTCCCGGCTAGTGGCGTACACACCTTCTCCCTAAAAGGCGTATTAACTTGCTCCTCTAACTCACTGTTGCATTGGATGAGAGCCAGTTGCTCCTCAAGGTCGCAAACCTTGACCATGAGCGAGTCCACTAGCTTACATCGCTCGCAGATGAAGTCCGACTGGACACTAACGTCCAGAAGGGCAAACATGTTGCAAACGCAACACTGAGCCGGCCCCATAATTAACTAACTCACTATGACCCCGTACTCCCAGCCCAGTAAATTTATATAGCGTATTTAACTTTAAAGATTAATTAGCGTACCGTTAAATGCAATAAAGTGCCGAGTACACTAAAATAAGTTACTTGGGTTGAAACGGAACTTAATTATTATTTTTATTTAAAATTTTAAATCCAATAAATTTACTACTACTTACCAAAAGAACTTCTGCCTGAACCAAGTATGAACTAAAAACAAAACGAAATCGAAGTTGCTCTTGGGAGGTCGAAAAACCACAAAAACCCCCTCACAGCAGGCTACTGCCAGAGCGGGGAAAAAAGTAGAAAATGTCCTCCCGGCCCCGACTGGCGACCGAGCAAAGCTCAGGAGCAACTGTCCTTTTCTGGCGCTGAGTAACGTTACCGACGTTAGATATTATTAGCTATTTCGCCCCGCCGGTGTTTTTTACGGAGTTAAACGCGAACAGAAAACGCAGCTCACTGCCCGTAACAATCGCGCTGTTAATAAACAGACAGAACAGACAAGCACTCACGCCGACCAAAATAAGAACAATAAATAGAAATAACACAGCCACCCACTAAACAATTAAAGCACACAAACACTCAGAAAATACGTTCCAAACACCCCAAAAACAATCACAAACAATCCCAAAACAATCGCTGCAGCTTCACTTATATTGTTTGTGAAAAGGTTTACCACGGTCAAACAGAGCAGCCACTACATCATCATACATGAACAAGCACCTCACAAAACAAAAACATTTCATTTTCATAATTAAAACTTTTGAATGGTAGGCCTAGTGTGTGGATCAGAGACTAGATCTTGACACCTCAATAACTATAATTTGTTCTGGGAACAGCTCAGATACCACCTTCTCGAAAGTCTTCTGCATAAAATAGAAATGGGATTCAGCGCGACTCCACTAAATTTGGATTACCTGGAGTTCCTTTGTCATCAGGAGCTGTATCTTCTGCAGGTCCTGTCTAATCACATTGAAGTACCTCCTGCTATCACCCTGGCTTTGCAAGAGCTCTTTGACCTTGTGAGGGCACATCTGGAACGTCCAGCCCCATGTGTCACACAGGAAGTCGCTGTCACCAATAGACGACCCAAGATTTTGATTGAAGAACAACGTTTGAAAGAAATGTTCCATACTCAACTTCCTGTGCCTTGCATAGCCACACTGATGGGTGTTTCAAGAAGAACAATCTTAAGAAGAATGAAAGAGTATGAGCTCTGTGTTAGGGACACATATAATTCCATCAGTGATGAGGAACTTGACAATTTGGTTTCTTCTGTCAAGAATGATCTACCAAATGCAGGCTACAGGATGGTCAGAGGGAGGCTGCAGTCAATGGGCTACAGGGTTCGGTGGAGAAGAGTTGCAGCCTCCATGCATAGGGTTGATTCCATGCGCATCATATCAAGGTTGTCAAGTCTTGGCTGTGTTGTACGCAGAATGTACCAGGGCCTTTGTCTCTAGTACACGTGGACACAAACCACAAGTTGATCCGGTTTGTATTACCAGCAAATTTATTTGAAGTAAACCCTGGGTGGATTGGTGTGAGGTGGTGGTGGGGCTTTGGAGAAGATTTCCTGCCGATCAACACTAGCAACTTATATCTATCTGTCATGGAGGTCTCGGGACTCACAGATATTCAGAGACATGTGGATAGTTTACCAGTGTTTTTCAGCAGGAAATAGTTATTACTACAAATTGTCACCCCCCCCCCCCCACAGAAACTGGATCTGGCTATAGTGGAATAATCTTTTTTTTATTATTTTTATTTGTGAGATCTTGAAAGCAAAACAAAACTTGGAAAAAATATATGCTCATTCACCAATTTTCTAATCTGGGGTCTAAAGTGGTCAGGCTTGCAAGTGTATTTGGTTATTTGTCTATCCTAGCCTGTTGCAGTGTATATTTTCCTGTATATTTTGCATGTAAAAAATGTTGTTTGTTATGTCAGTGCTTAATATTATCATGTAGTCTTCATGAACTTTCTTCATCTTGGCCAGGAACTGCATTTGAAAAGTAGCCACTTGAGTAAAATTGGCACATTTTCATAAATGCCAGCAACAATACTGATAATGAACACCCCTCTAACTGACTCTCAGTTGGTTTAGAAAAAAGACTTTTAAGAGAAAAGAAAGCCTTCCTTTGGTTTTGCATTTTTCTCTTTTTTGTTGGTTGTGCACAACATATCAGAAGAATACATTACAATTATATTAGTTAAGAAATAACAGATTGCGTATATACAATATTAAGGTGATAAGAACAACCCTCACTGTCTCTAGGTGCTGCTTCAGACAGGGCATTCTGCAGCAGGGACACCACCCGTCGTGCAGCATCCTGCAAATCTCCCTATCACAACAGCTCACATAACAGAATAACATTAGTGTATGATTCAGTAGGGCTAGTCCAGGTCTGGAAAGTAGTTGGGCCAGATTTTTAAACCAAGAAATTTAGCTGGGCCAGACATTTTCAGCGGCCCAGTAAGCAGCAGGTAATGGCATTTTAAACAAACACAAATCAAGGTACATTATTTTAAAAAACTACAACTGAACAGAATCTGAGAGCAATATTTTTTTTTCACTTCTGAAATGAGAAAAATATTTTGGTCGTATCTGACCTAGACGCATCCCAAAGAAAAAAAATGCCTATTAGATGGTAAACAGCCAGACATAAAGAAAAAGGGAAAAATCGCCTATAATCATCATCCGCTTATACTGTAGTGATCCATTTCACCCACACAGGCATGATCACCATAAGCGGTTTCCACATTATTGTCGAGGTGACTATTCACTTTACCTCTGCTTTCTCCGACATCTTCCTGATTCTGCCGCCAACAAGGGGCTCATAGGGTGGAGACTGAGGGTGTTAAACAGACCAATCTTTTGTCACTGAATGCAACAAATAATGTATTTATCTGTCAAAAGTCCAGCACCAGGAAAAGCAACAGAGTGACAGTAGAAACTGTAATAATAATGGAAGTGCGCCGCCCTACAGGGAAGGAGGAGTGATGGGAGTCCCGGTGGTGGCTAAGCGCGCGTGGGGAGGGGCGTCGTACTGTGAGGCTTCATGAACTTCCGATGGGGCAGTGCTGTCATACAGCGGGGAACCTGAGAGGGGCACTGTGGCCGGGTGCAAGAGCCCTGGGTAATGAGTTGTAGAGCTGCGCAGGAACTGAGAGCTCAAGCTGTTGGACATTCCACTGGACTGGGAGACTGGGGTGAGTGAGGAGGAGCTCATTGACCACAAACTGGGATACTGGCTGTGTGTGAGCAATGGGGTGGAGATTAAGGAAAGACGTTAAATCAGCATGCAGTGTTGCCTGGAAACAACAACAAATATACTACAGTGTCACTGTACTAAAACAATATCAAAATAATGCCTATTTTTTATTCATTTTACTTGTAGAGTGCAAAGTACAAAGGAAAACAAAGAGTAACTATGGCGAAATAAATCAAAGCATGTCCCAGAATGCAGTGATGGGCCTGAATGGATCAGGACAGAAGAAGGCGAAAGACCTGTTAACGAGGTGAGACGATGCAGACACAGGCCAGGATGTGGGTATAGGCGAGAACAAGAGGGAAGACGGGGGCCCGAGACTCAGCATGGGGGCAGGTGGGGGAGGGGAGGCACGGGCTCACCTGGAGCTGCTCCCGGAGGTGCCGCTATGACTCATGGGTAACATGCCGGAATGGGACGGCACCTGTAGGCTGGACCAGTTGTCATGGGAGGGCAACATGGACAGACAGGTAGACGAGCTGTCTGAATAAGCAGCTGCAAGTATAAAACAATAAATGAAGCAGGTATGTGGTGGGCAGTGTTACAGCGTCCTTAATATGGTCAATACAGAAAAGGCATGTTATCATGTTATGTATATACTGCCTCCAGTTACTTAATGCCTAACTTTAATACATTGATTGATTTGTTCACTGCTGCAGCCTGTGTCAACTTTCCTTTCAGACAGATGTAAAGTCCTTTCTGTTTTTGTTCTGTGTAGTTTTTTTTGAACCGCATATGGCTGAATTCTGTTAAACCTCAGACTGAAGAAAATTGTGTTAATTGAAAAGCAAATATCAAAAACTGCAGGAATGTTTTTCTGAATATTTCTGTGGACTTTTGGAAATTTCACGAAATTCCATCGCTCCATTACATAAACACTGAGTGAGATTTCATTCCCATTACTGCAACGTATGAAGAGGATTATGACTTATTACTTTAGGTTATCGGACTGAGTGAGTTTTGGAAATTTGCTCTTCGATAACTGAAGCAGTGCTGTGAATGCAGAGGTTATATGCATCGCATATCAACAGAACTGTATGTTTATGTCTTGTCTTAATTATTTTGATTAAATGTCTGACTATTCCCAATATGTGTGAACATACTTGGCCAAATAAAGCTGATTCTGATTCAGTCAGAGGGTAATCGTCGGTGTGCTGTACTATCGTGGTAACCCACACAGAGAGCTTAGGACCATGATTTCAGTGTGTGCTTGTGTGAGGGGACAGGCAGGGCGGCTGGTCACTGGGTGATGCACTCCTGTGGGTATAGGGGCTGGGATAGGGTGCAAAGCGGTTACTCCTCAAGGAGGAGTAACGGTCACAGCCGTGGGGGGAGGAGAGGGAGAGGGTGCTCCCAAACTGGGGGTGTGGGTTTGATGAAGAGCAGAGAGACCCTGAGTCTGGGATGAACCAGCTGCCTACTGAAACGAAAGCGGATAAAGACAGAAACTAGAACCTCAAACTAAACAACACAAACAACAATATCAAGTTATATTCAATCATTAAACCGTTATATATTTAATCTAAACAATAATAATAAATATCGTTCCGATTCAAAATATCATTTACGGGTGAATCTTATGACTTGCATTGGGAAACAGGAAACGGGCCAAGCTGCAGGGCCAGTTCAAAGGCATAGTGCGAGGCGCCCAGAAAGGGGGCGCGGTCTGGGCGGAGTCAGCTAAAGAAGAAAAAGGCCTGACCTTTTTCTGGATGCTGTGGACTGTGTTTGTGTGTGAGCTGCAGCTGCATGTTCCTTACATTTTTTTATTAACACCAGCACTGTGAGGTTTGGCCTGGACTGGGTCCTGTCCTGCACGGTTGAAGACATGTTGACTGATGGTCAGCCCGTGTTCTGTTGGATCCCACAGAAAGGAAATGGGAATCCCATTTGGATCGGATGCTGACAGTTGAAAAAAAACTCATGTCTGTGTGTTATGAAAGAATATCAATAAATGTTTCCGAAAGGGGATGACTCATTTGGTAATTATTTACGGCTTATGTTATGGCTGAGAAATTTACAGTCTTTACTAAAGTCTGACTTCTTTCGAGTCACCTTTAATATAGATTGGACACTCTCTATGCAATGTGCAATACTTATATAGATGGTACATGTTTACTTGCTTGCACAGATGGTTGATTAGGTAATTAGTGTGTGTGTGTGTGTGTGTGTGTGTGTGTGTGTGTGTGTGTGTGTCCAATCGCATGTATGTCCAAGGTCCATAGTAAGTAATATACACTGATCAAGAGATGCCTGAAAGTGGATGAAAGAGGACATTAGTGGGGGTATCACTTAGTGTAACGGGTGCAGGAAAATGAGCAGGACTGCAAGCCATATAATGACCCACTGTCCTTATCTAGCTCTTAATACAGTATGCATACAGTGATGTATCTACAATGGACAGCTACTATAAGCAGATAGCACAGTACAGGTGCTTAATCTGTATGCTATTTCCATCCATCCATTGTCCAAACCGCTTATCCTACTGGGTCACAGGGGGTCCGGAGCCTATCCCGGAATCAATGGGCACGAGGCAGGGAAGAACCCAGGATGGGGGGCCAGCCCATCACAGCTCATACTCACACACCATGCACTCTCACGGGCAATTTAGCAAGTCCAATTAGCCTCAGCATGTTTTTGGACTGTGGGGGGAAACCGGAGCAGCTCTACTAGCAGCTTTGTGTGGTAATTGTTTGTATTAAAAATACATTGGACCTAGTCAAGTTATTATAATGAAGAATTAACATCTAAAAGCTGCTAGTAAACCGTGGGAAAATAATTTTTCTATTTTCTTGCTGCCATCTCGTGGCCAAAAGTAGGTACTACAGTTTGAAAACAAATGATTTCTTGCCGAAATTGCAATACCTACTTTTGACCACGAGATGGCACCAAGAAAATAAAAAAAAATATTTTCCCACGGTTTACTAGCAGCTTTGTGTGGTAATTGTTTGTATTAAAAATACATTGGATCAAGTCAAATTCCTTTAATGAAGAATTAACATCTAAAAGCTGCTAGTAGACCGTGGGAAAATAATTTTTCTATTTTCTTGCTGCCATCTCGTGGCCAAAAGTAGGTACTGCAATTTCGGTAAGAAATCATTTCTTTTCAAATTGCAATACCTATTTTTGGCCACGAGATGGCAGCAAGAAAATAGAAAAAATATTTTCCCACGGTCTACTAGCAGCTTTTAGATGTTAATTCTTCATTAAAATAATTTGACTTGATCCAATGTATTTTTAATACAAACAATTACCACACAAAGCTGCTAGTAGAGCTGCTGCGGTTTACCCCCACAGTCCAAAAACATGCTGAGGCTAATTGGAGTTGCTAAATTGACCGTAGGTGTGCATGTGTGAGTGAATGGTGTGTGAGTGTGAGCTGTGATGGGCTGGCCCCCCATCCTGGGTTCTTCCCTGCCTCGTGCCCATTGATTCCGGGATAGGCTCCGGACCCCCTGTGACCCAGTAGGATAAGCGGTTTGGACAATTGATGGATGGAAATAGCATACAGATTAAGCACCTGTACTGTGCTATCTGCTCATAGTAGCTGTCCATTGTATATACATCACTGTATGCATACTGTATTAAGAGCTAGACAAGGGTCATTATATGGCTTGCAGTCCTGCTCATTTTCCTGCACGCGTTACACTAAGTGATACACCCACTAATGTCCTCTTTTATCCACTTTCGGGCATCTCTTGATCAGTGTATATTATTTATTATGGACCTTGGACATACATGCGATTGAACACACACACACACACACACTTACACTAATTACCTAATCATCCATCTGTGCAAGCAGGTAAACATTTATCATCTATGTAAGTATTGCACATTGCATAGAGAGTGTCCAATCTATATTAAAGGTGACTCGAAAGAAGTCAGACTTCAGTAAAGACTGTAAATTGGCAGCCATAACATAAGCCGTAAATAATTACCAAATGAGTCAGCCCCTTTCGGAAACATTTATTGATATTCTTTCATAACACACAGACATGAGTTTTTTTTCAACTGTCAGCATCCTTCTCTATTGTCAGAAGCTCTGCGCTAGAGGGAGGTTTACTGGTCTTATACTCTTCTGGCACCTTGTGTGATTCCTGACTTGGGACATCAGTTTGGCTCCTTCTGTATGTGGTTTACATTGTATTTGTTCTTTAAAGTTGCCCCTTCAGAATTAGACAGTGTAACCAGCTTGCCACATATTGCCTGGATGACATAAGGTCCGGTAAAATCCGGTTCCGTTCTTCCTCCTTTCCGTCCCCGCTTCCTCATGTTGAACAGAAGCGCCTCATCTCCAACATGATAAACTGTGTTTTGGTACCTCTTTTGTATTCGTTTATCACATGCCTGCTTCTGTTTTTCCT
The DNA here is from genome assembly GCF_023856365.1 of Brienomyrus brachyistius. NCBI lineage: Eukaryota > Metazoa > Chordata > Actinopteri > Osteoglossiformes > Mormyridae > Brienomyrus > Brienomyrus brachyistius. The sequence goes on from NC_064541.1 coordinate 4,626,490, forward strand.
GTGACTAGGAGATGTTTTCAGCTGTTGTTGCTTATTGTCTCAACTACTTTATTTTTTTCATCAAAAAACGTGCCGTAGCTTTTCTCATCGGGAAGAATAATTGTGGAAAGCTGAAGTGGAAAAACATTCATAGCAAATTATTATTATTCACAGACCATGATAAAGAGTCATTTTCTAAAAACATTAAGAACAATAATTTGCTGTTTCAAGATATGTTTTTAAATAACTACTTGTCAGTCATAAGAAACTCTTCAACACACTTGATCCGATCTTGCCACAAATCATTTTTAATCTCACTTTTGTTGCCAGCAGTTCAGACATTAATGGCTGTGTGTTGAGTTATTTTGAGGGGACATCAACTTTACACCATTATACAAGCTGTACACTGATTACTTTACATTCTATCAGAGTTTCATATCTTTAGTGTTGTCCCTTGAAAAGATATAATAAAATATTTACAAAAATGTGTGAGGTGTACTCACTTTTGTGAGATACTGTATATTAAGGGATTGATTGTCAATAATATCAGTAATTCCTGATGTAATGTTAAAAGAATAGAGCCTGTCTCACACAGTTCTAAAACAACCTCAAAAACAGACTTACCGTTTTATGTCATCATTCGTTTTCTCATCCAGGCCATTGGTTTGGGGATGATATGCAGCAGTGATCAACGGCAGAACAGGGGCTCTGAACGCAGTATGGATTAAAAAGGAATTAACCATCTCTCTCAATATAAAATTAGGATCATTTATTCTCTACAGAGGCCCCCATAGAATAGTGCATCCATCCCCTCACTCATGTTTAGACAGACGTAAGGCAGCAGGCCAATGACATTGAGAACAGCAACAACATCAACAATTGTACAGCTAGTTTTAAAATTTAATAAAAAAGACAAACCAATTAGGTAATATTAATGAAATTATTAAAACGTGCAGATTAATAGTCAGAAACAATTTGCGATTTTAAGAGCGGAAAGGATACATTAAAACTCAATTACATTTATCCCTTAATAATAAAAAAAAGGTTTTTGAATTTTACATCATGATAAATGAGAACTATATGTGATTACCAATTACTGTTGACTAATTTCCTGTCTGGACGTTTCCCTTCTCATTGTTAAAAGTCATTATATGTCTGGGTGCCAGTCAGTGGAAGCACACAGACATGTTGGCCAGCTGTCATATTCATTCAGCACCAGCCCATCAAGTAGAGAATTCAGCACCACGGACAGTGACCTGTGTTACAATGACATCAGGTCATTGGCTCTAAATATTTTTCTAGAAATAACTAAATGGCTCTATTGTAGAAATATCCAGCCAGAGTCTTGTGGTGCATTCGTTTTTCTCTCGGAACTTGGAAATTCCGAGTTGGGTGACATCACATCCGACAATCTCCCGTTCAAGCTAGCACAACTCGGAACAAACATGGCTGCCTCCATGAATACGCTGCTGTGTTGTTGCTTTATATTTTAGCAGTTATGGAGTAAGATTATTATTTTAGACAAACAAACAAGAAACAGGAACTAGTCAAATCACATTAAAAGCTTTATAAAGTATTTTAGTACATTCATAGCGATATTCTTTTTTCGAGAGGCAAACAAACTACAAACAAACCAAAAACACTAACAAGTCTGGTAAAAATCTGATATTGCATGTTAGGATACTGTTTACGGTCACGATATGGTATTCTCTAAATCGAACACGTGCAATTACATTAATAATTACTAATAATTATAAATAATAATAATAATAATAAATGGGCGGCATGGTGGTGCAGTGGTTAGCACTGTTGCCTCACACCTCTGGGACCCAGGTTCGAATCTCTGCCTGGGTCACATGTGTGTGGAGTTTGCATGTTCTCCCCATGTCGTCGTGGGGTTTCCTCCGGGTACTCCGGTTCCCCCCCACAGTCCAAAAACATGCTGAGGCTAATTGGACTTGCTAAATTGCCCGTGAGAGTGCATGGTGTGTGAGTGTGCCCTGCGATGGGCTGGCCCCCCATCCTGGGTTGTTCCCAGCCTCGTGCCCATTGCTTCCGGGATAGGCTCCGGACCCCCCGTGACCCAGTAGGATAAGCGGTTTGGAAAATGGATGGCTGGGATAATAATAAATTTAACAAAATAAACATTTTTAAGGATTTGTAAAATAGAATTAATGTTGAGTGTGTTAGCCGCCATGTTGAAATTACGTCACAGGGGCAACTCGGACAAGAAGATTCTGTCAGACATTAACGTCATAAAAGAGGCGTTTCCAACGGGAAGTGATGTTTTTCGTGACGTTTTTGTCCGAGTTGGAGTGAAATAATCGAACGCAGCATGTGTTCCTATTTGAAGAGAATATTCTATTTTTATTCTAAGGAACTACAGAAAATCAGCTCTGCATGTGATCTCCCCTTTACTGCTCGAGCAGGGCACATGCACATCAACAAGTGTCAAGGCAGCAAGTGCATACAAACAACTTCTCAGGACGGTTACAGTATAGGACCTTCAGAAAGAGCCAGACTGCGGCGTCATTCAGAGATTCCATTGTCTAAGGCTTGCACTAAAACATTCCAGAATATTTAAACAAAGTAGCATGGCACCTGTGTCAGAATCCCTCCCTGCCTTGTTCTGTTCTCTCTTTGTTGTCCCCATTTAGCCAGCACATGTCACTGGCCATCCTGACTCCCCTTTTGATTGTGGGTTTTGAGGATATCAGAGGGTCTGTGTTTTCATAATTGTCCCCCAGGCCACCATGCTGCTCAGCCCTTGATTCCAACTACAGTTGCAATCAGGTGGTTCTCAATCTACTAGGACTGTATAACAGGATTGGCCACCTGTTCTACCTTTACTCCTTCAGCCGCATTCATGAGTCTGGCCTATAGGTTATTCAAATTTCGTCCTGCCAAATTTACCGGACAGGAGGTGGACACTGCAAATGAATGTGTGAATACTCCAATACCTACATCTTTACAAGTTACCTGAAGTGGTTTGGTAAATGATTGTGAGGTTGGAAGTCCTTCTTGATGTCTGTTTGCAGCTCATCCACCAGCAACTGCACGCGTTGTCGCTCCCAGAGGGAATCCCACTCTCGGTCCGCTGGAGGGTCCATCTCACTGTAGCTGGAGTATGTTTCCATCAGTCACTTGGCGTGGGGCTCACAGAATTTACCAGGCTCCTGTTTAATCTGACGCACCTTAGTCCAGTCCATGCATCTGGGAACTTCTCTGAAAATCTCTGGCAGATTCTTTGCAGCTATACTTGATATTGGGTACTTGCCGCAACTAAGTAATGGGTTGTTGAATCAAAGTCCCGTTCCATGTCAAAAATAACCCCATTTTAGGGTTTTGTTAAACAACTGGTCTAATTTGGATGTGGCATAGCGAGGCCTGTTCTGCCTGGAATCCGGCAGGTCACTGGCAACATCCCCCAACTCCTTCATCTATAAGGTCGGGAAACCAGAACGTTTACTCCCCCTTATGGATAAGGACATACCAACGTTGGGGCAACTCCTGCTGCCTGAGTCTTCAACCAAGTCCAAAACAAAAGTATACAATGTTAGGAAGGGTAATTCAATGGTATGAGACTGAAACTAGAAACTGTAAATCGGATGGAGTTAAATAGCAATACTGTGGAAGAGGCATGGGAATTTTTTAAAAGCACATTGTTGCAAGTGCAAAAGGACTTCATACCCGTTTCCAGAAAAACTAAATCTAGGAAACTGCAACCAAGCTGGTGTCATGACCTGCTTGTACGATCCTCGTGTGTGCCACGCCCTCTCATTAACCAAGTGTGCTGCCCCGATTGTAACCAGCTGTTTTCTGTCAGTTTGAGTAGTCCTGTGTATTTAGTCCATGTTCAAGTCTGTTTCCCCAGTCCTGTCATTGAAATCTCTCAGTGTTGGTACCTGTTTTCATCAATAAACCCTCATTCCCGACTCTCTGTTTCCCGGATCCTTGATTCCTCGCTCCCTGCCTGTTCTTCCAGCATGCGATGTCACAGGTGGTTTACTACGAAAATTAAGAATAAAGTCAGGAGCAAAAGGGCTTTCTTCCACAAATGGAAATTAACTAATGATTTCAAAATAAAGCAGGAGTATCTAAGTGTACAGGTTTAGTTAATAACAGTTATAAGGATGACGTTAAAAGTTTCTTCCAATATTTTAACTCCGAAAGAGCTCTAAAAGCTGAAAATCACTCATTTGCAGGATAGTAAGGGCCTTATAATTGAAAATGAAATTGATATAAATGAGTTTAATGATTATTTTACAATGGCTGTTCACAGTAGAATAGCTTACCACCATTTAGTACAAATACAACGATGTCTATGACCAATATATGTATAACTGAGGCTGATGTGGTACAAAGCCTAGCTAAGCTCAAAATAAATAAATCGCAAGGCCCTGATGGCATCTTATCTATAGTTTTAAAAGAGATGAGGGGTATTATTAGCCAACCTTTAACTTTACTATTCCAGAAATCATTATCTGCTGGTGTGGTATCTTCTGATTGATGTTAGATCATGTCTCATGTCCAGAGAGGCTACAACAGGATCTGGATTTAATTAGCGACTGGGCTCATACGTGGCAAATGAAATTTAACATAGATAAATGCAAGGTAATCCATGCAGGGAGCAGAAATATAAAGTACAAATATTTTATGGGTTCCACTGAAATAAAGGTAGCTGATTACGAGAAAGATCTCGGTGTGTTTGTTGATGCTTCCATGTCCCACTCTTGCCAGTGTGGGGAAGCATTAAAAAAAGCCAATAGGATGTTGGATTAAACTCCACACACCTAGAGATGTAAGTCAAGGGAAGTGATACGATTATATAATTCCTTGGTAAGATCCCACATAGAATACTGTGTGCAGGTTTGGTCACCATACCTTCAGAAGGACATTGCTGCCTTGGAAAAGGTGCAACGTAGGATGACGAGAATCATTCCTGCTCTTAGAGGAATGTCTTATGAGGAGAGGTTAGCTGAGCTGAATCTGTTTAGCCTCAAGCAAAAGGAGACTAAGGGGGGACATGATCTAGGTATATAAGATTCTAACAGGTCGGGATGCTGTTCAGCCAAATGACCATTTCAATATTAATTTAAAATACTAGAACTCGTGGCCGTAGTGGAAATTAGCTGGAGAACATTTTAAAATGAATCTGAGGAAGCTCTTCAATTCAATTCAATTTTATTTATATAGCGCTTTTAACAACATGCATTGTCACAAAGCACTTTACATTTAACCGGCCAGAACCCCACCAAGCAAGCCTGAGGCGACAGTGGCAAGGAAACTCCCTCTAGCAAGAAGAAACCTTGAGTGGAACCTAGACTCAGAAGGGGACCCCATCCTCCTCTGGGCGACCAGGGAGCATGAAACTGCATTTACATTGACATTCATTAGAGTTCATATAGTTATAAAGTCCCAGTTGGTTTCATGTAGTTATATCCAGGAGTCCAGGTGCGGGTTCACACGGTGTAGTCGGCTCGGTATCAGCTCGGAAAAGAGAAGATGGAGAAGAGTTATTGCCCTACACCTAACCGGCAGGACTAAAGCAACTATGACAGCCTGGCTAAAAGAGAGACCTGGAAGGAAGCACAGGCATGAGGGTTTACAGGGGTTTTGGCGTCAAGCCACCTCCCATCCACAGCTTAAGAGATCGGCGAGAGTGGCAGGACGACAGCACCAATCCCCCCTTTCCCCTTTAATCTCAAATAACTATGAACCTCCAGATTTCCTATTCACCTTAGAAAAGAAGATTTAACTATCCAAAAGACTGGCTAAAGAGGTACTTCTTAAGCCTTGACTTAAAAGCAGAGATTGTGTCTGAGTTTCGAACACTAATAGGAAGTTTATTCCATAGCTTTGGTGCTTTATGAGCAAATGCTCTTCCCCCAAAGGTAATGTTCTTTATTCTGGGTACGGATAGAATACCTCCATCTCGTCATCTAAGTGTATGATACGGAACGCAAATGAGGTCACTCACATACTGTGGTGCGAGACCATTTACAGCTTTATAGGTTAAGAGCAGTGTTTTGTAGTCAACACGAAATCTAACTGGCAGCCAGTGCAGTGAAGATAAAATTGGTGTAATATGATTATATGTTTTAGTTTAACTATTGCTAGTAGCGGTTCAATCAATGCTGGGAGCATCTCTGAATAATTTTGATGGAACAGGGTCTAGCATACAAGTAGATGAATTTGAAGATAAAATTAAGTACATCAGTTCTGACTGGTTAACCCTGGTAAATGCTTCAAATAGGGTGATTACAGCATTAGCACATGCCGTGTCAAGGCCAGAGAATGTAGTTATTGGAATATTCAAAATGTTCTGTCTAATTGAGCATATTTTTGGTCAAAAAATTTCATAAAGTCGTCACTGGAAAATAACCAGTGGTCAGTGGTTATTAGTCAGCTTGGACACCATAGTAAATAGGAATCTAGGATTATTTTTGTTTATTTCAATTAGTTCTGATAGATACTAGATGATTTGGCGGCACTAAGAGCCTTTTTGTAGCTACCCATAGCCTCTTTCCATGCTAGTTCGAACACCACTAGTTTAGTATGATGCCACTTACATTCTGTAAGGACATAAAACTTATAGGTCCTGCAGGCCCCAACTCTGATCAGCCTGCATCAGTCTATTTCAGAGCTCCGCTGGCCCAGGCAAGACTGGACTCAACTCGTCAAATCACCCCTTTTAAGGAAGGCAAAGGCCTGCCGGCTCCTGAGAGACTGGATAGGAATAACTGGAGCAACACAGAAAAAGCAAGACCTTTCACCCCCGGAGTGACCAGAGTTCCACAGTCAATCCACAGCAACAACAGCTGTCAGCCTCCAGACACAGACACCTTTTCCACTATAAACAGGATAACTCAGCACACATAGATGTTAGGGACAAATACACGCATGTTTGGTCTCGTTTGAATAGGCATGAGACGAGGAGTATTATACTCTCAGATTTAAGGCAGTATAGCTTTTCCTAAGAGAAATACAGAAACTTCGGCTCAACCCACCAAACTGAGAGCCTCTCACATGGTAGAACAAGGGAATTACGACCACCCCCTAAAGTGATCTGATTGGCTGGGGACTTGAGAACCAAGGTCAGCAATGCCCCTAAAATTAACCATTGACCGAAATTGGTCAGTCTTCAGAGACATGCCATCACCTGGTCTGGATACTTAAGGAAGGGCTTCAGAAGTAGTCGGGGAGTCACTCTGTAATCAGAGCTCCTGCAGAGAACTGGGCGAAAGTCCATCTGTAGTCAGATACTTTCCACAGAACTTTGTTCACTCTCAGCTGAGGAATGTGATTGTTTAATATTGTATTTGTCCAAATGTATTTACAAGTATGTGTCCACATGTCAATAATTGTATATTGTAGTATGTTTAATAAATGTTGTTTCGATTACTTTATGACTGTCTGATTTGCTAACTTCTTCATAAACTTTCCAGATTGGACTTCTATCCTTATTAGGACTATGGTGGTAAATACTATCTTGCAGACTCTGGGTTAAATCCCATTTATTTATCCGGGTCCCAAACTCGACTGCCCAAGTTAAGTTAGGTGGATACCAAAACTACACCTCTGGAGTTCGCACACGCTCAGTTACGGGCCGACGTAACCTCTGAGGTCAACACATGCTGATGAAAGGTACCGGTCTACCCTCTGAGGGGCGTACACACTATGTTCCTAGGCACCGGGCATAGTCCCTGAGACGCTCACATGGTAAGACAATGGGTGGCATCGGCGGAGTCCCTGAGACGAGCCAAAAGTAAACCTCGTACAAACTACCGCAACAGAAGGTGCGCCTTCACAGCCGCTGAGGTTGACACACGTTATGATACGGGCTGCCCCCGGCTGAGCCTCTGAGGTGGACGTACGTGAGGTTTGGGTAAACATCGGCTTAATCTCTGAGGCACCCAGAGGCTCAGTAATTGGCAGACACTGAGCCTTTGGGAAATTATATAGGTCGAGGGACCCGAATAATCAGAGGCTGACATTGTCTTAAATGGTGGCAATTTCCGAACCTTTAAGACAAACCCTGTGGAACAAGCCCACGGATCGACCTGTCGGCCGAGGCGAATCTGGCGGACTCCTTCGTCAGGGGTAAACTAGAGTTGGTAATCTAAAGTCTCGACGTAATCCAAACAACATAAATGTCATGACTACAATATACTGAAATAAGGTCTTTAATAAAATGGAGTCAGATATGTGTCTAAAAGAATATTTTGCATATTAAAAAGGGTAAGTAATTCCTAGGAGCGCTTGGAAGGACCAACACGCATTCACAGCCTTCGGCTGCGCCATTGGATTCCGCCATTGGGCCAGTGGGCGGCTCCCTACAGTTCTAATTTCCGTGTCTCCAGTTTTAAAGTACGCAAGTGATCATTATACCAAGGAGCAGTTTTATTTACTCTGTTTTTTTTTTTTTAACGGAGCAATTTTCTCTAGTGGAATTAAGCATAGATGCTAAATAATCCGTAATGCTATCAAGTTCAGCAGAATTCGACATTAGTTTGGTTGAAAACGATAGCTCAGGGAGATTATCGATAAAGTTACTCTGTATTTGACGTGATTGTACGTTTGGCATATAGAAGCGAGTCGGGGGGCTAATATTTTGAGCAAGGGAAATATTGAACGCAATAAGATGATGGTCAGAGATAATACTGGACTGAGGCAGTAGAGTTACATTATCTATATGAAGACAACTGGATCACGGGGGAATCATAAGCAGGGAAGAACACACAGGCAAACAGCAACAGCAACATTAATGGCAGGACTGAGAAGCACATTTATACAAGGCTAAGCAGGGAGCAAACTAGAGGCACCTGAAATGAGTAACACAAGGGCAGGAAGGAGAGGTAAAACAAACGCGGAACAGGCATGGCACGTTATACCACACTAGGGAGGAAACGGGAGGTTCAGGAGGGCAGGGTGTGGCAGGGATCCGTTTCAAAATTTAATTTTGGCTTGTACAAACCTTGGTAAAAGCTGCAAAAGATCGATCAACCATTTTCTCAGCTATTGTCTTAACAAACAAAGCATCTGTTGGGGTGGCGGTGTCTGGGGAATACCATGTGTAATACACCTTGTGAAGATTTATATGTAAAACAAAATATTTTTTGATTCTATCACACATATAGAAATTATTTTAGGTTTAAATAGTGATTTAGCTGAGTAACTAGGCTGAAATTCTAGATAGTTGCAATTTTAAGAATTATTACTATTATTCACAGCTTTTAATCATGCAGTTGGATGACGGATGGTTGGATATTCAGCCACCAGAAATGCCAATTGTTGTTAAGAGGATCAAAGTCTGCAAAGTAGTATGCAGGGTTTAAGGCCAGAACACAGAATACTCTCCGACAAAAAGCATAAAGTTCACTGGGGGAATTTCTGTGGCCACTGCCTGAACAGCATGTGTGGAGAATGTTTATGAGGGTCGAGCCATGCAGAGCTGCTGGCCCTGGCATGTAACGATGAATCACAAATCAGTTAAAAATCGGTGCAAATGTATGACGATTTAAACCGGCTGATGTGGAAAATGAATCACTATTGTAGGAGTACTTCACAGTACTTCAACAGAAAAACTGGTGTAATATTACATTTGATTTCACAATGTGAGTTTGACGTCAGATGTCACTACGTATCACGTCGACTGATACGAGTTTTTGGTTTTGACCAAGCGCGAGATGGCGAATGAATTTGAAACGGAGGACGGCACAGTGGTTAGTGCTGGCTTCGGTCCTGGCTTCGGTCCAGGGCCCTTTCTGTGTGGAGTTCGCATGCTCTCCCCGTTTTCGCCGGGGGCTCCGGCAGCATATTAGCTTTCCGGTAATCACAAACGACGAGGAAACGGCGAGAAAAGCACAGACAAGACATAAACTGCATGCAAACATTGTAAAAGACTGATAACATACACAAACAGGTCCACTGGCACCACCGTGAGCCGAGCGAAGATTATTAAAAGGGCAAAGCCCGCTAAAAAGCTGCCATGCAAACCTTAGCTTATTTATTTGATTTTATTTTTTTTTATTTACTTATTTTGATTTGGGATTTTTTCAACAGTATTTTATTCAAATTCAGTTGCACTGTTCACAACAGTGTCAACAGTTCAGAAAGATAAATATAAGAATATTTTTGAATATATTTGTCTGCAGCTCATTCTGCAAAAAATGAGAAAATCGTATCATGAACTCAGAATCGTGAATCGTATCAAATGGTGAGTTAAATGTATCGTTACATCCCTGGTTCTAACAGTAGTACTATGGTATGGTGGAGCCACATGACAGGAAGGCAGTACATTGTGAAGTCTGTTAAGAACATCATTCGCACTGAACTGCCCTCCATTGACCAGCTGTACTTTAACTGCCACAGTAACAAGGTTCAGTCTATAATCCAGGACTCTGACCACCATCCACAAACACTGACTAGCAGATTCATGAACAGCTTCATTCGCCAAACAATTCAAACCTGCAGCTTTTGCATCCCCTGTAACAGTCATTTCCACGGCAGCTGCGCTGTACAGCTGTTTCTGCACTTTATCCACCACTGACCACATATCATCCAGTTTTGTCCTGCTTTGTATCGCACTGTTTCTGCACCATGTTGTCTTGTACTCGCTTGTGTTGTTATGCCCCATCTGTGTTGTTCTGAGCAGTGCCATGATGCAATATTACAAAAAGATCTTGAGGAAATGCAGAGTTCGGGAGGAGATTCTTACAGATGATGGCATGTGTTTATACTGAAGAAACTGTACAAATTGCTAGACATAAAACACAGGACTGGCAACTGTGGTACGTTTTAACACCTTGATAAAAAACTTAAAATCCATAGTAAGTAGGACAACCTCATAGAACCTTTACTAGTCATTGTTCAGAAGATTAACACGGATTAAAAACCATTACTATGAAAGAACGCTAATCAGTTAAGTTGATTATGTGGAGAGAGAGAAAAAAAACTGCATTTGAAAAAGATCAACCATAGAATGAAGCTGCAGCATTGACACCCCCTAGTGGTGATTTGAAGATAGTTCTGTCTGTAGCAGCTAAGCAGGAGATTTGGCGTCAGCTGCCGTGACAAACTCAGTGCTGCTCGGTTTGAACGGCAGAAGCACAAAAAAAGGGGGCATCTACTGCACGCCCCCCACCCTTGAAAATGGTACAAATTATCATGCAACAGTTTTCTTAAGTAAGTCTTTTTGGGCGTCTGCATAAACGTCCACGATGCGATTGCCCTGATTAAGAAGTGCGCAGCGGATACAATTTGGGATGCATCGTTCATCCGATTTATTAATACATAATTATTAGTATGTCTTTATTATTTAGAAACGTTACCAACAATACTTGACAAATATTTTTCATTGAGATTGATTCCCCATCTAAAATTTTGGTGACACTTCATATTTTTTAAGAGAGACGGACAATTTGACGCATGCAATTTGCAGAAATATGTTGTGCCGCTATAAAGTACACAGGCAGCATGACAAACATAAGTACTCAATGAAGCCACGACATAAGCCCGGCTGCCCCAGCGGTACCCCTAAGAAGAAGGCTTTTTTCACAGCCCACGACCATCACGACGGCAAAAAAAACTGAATAGCCTAGAATTTACTTGATTACAAGGTACATATTTATTGGAGCAAGAGCTCTAACATAAAACTACCTTGTAATTATAAAATATTGTGGCTGTGATCAATGTACAAACAAGCACAGAAAGTAAAATACTCCAAAAGTGCAAAGAACCTAAATATTTTTGTTTCCACCGATTCACTCTTGATGTGTTAGGAGTCGCAGTGCAGTAGCCCACTCTTCAGTATCTGCCTTTAAGACCACAAACTGCTCTTTCTCCTCCTTCGCTCGTCGCCTCAGAGTATTGGACTTGGTAAGTAATGTTGCCCTTTTGGTTCCAGCAGCACTCTCTGCTTCCTCTGCCATGTGCTCAGCATCCTTTTGTAAACTCTCACATACACTTTCCAGTGAGACTCTCTTCCTCTTGAGTTCCTCAAGTTTTCTTTTTTGCTTTTCGCTCATCTTTCACCTTTGGTCAGAGGCGCTTTGGTTGCTCCCCCACACACTCTGACATGGTCGCATATAAGCCTCTGTGCAACAACTGTTTCCTCTGATAAGTTGCAGGTCTCCACCTCTATTCGTTCCACTTCGGCTTGCCCATAGGACAGTAGCAGCAAGTTCTTGCAGAACATCCAGAGGTCAGGATAAGGCCCACTAACTTTTTGATGGAAAAAGACATCAACTTTGGATGGTGCTGAAGGAATGAAGGATATAAAATCCAAGCCTTTTGCCTCATTGTGCAGGTGATTATCAGACTGCTGGGATATTGCATCACCTGTAATTACAGTAGATTAGATGCAGATCAACAATGTCAATACACAGAATCACATGTAGAATAGGAAAGTGATTTATAACCCAATTTTCCTATGATACCATAAATGTGCAATCATTTTAATTTAATCTTGAGATATCTCTAGGCTCATCAAAGAAAATATAACTGGGCTGATGCTTCTTTTCAAACACCAAGAGTCGGTCTTCTAAATACTGCTAAAATCTACGTGTTAACACTATACGGTTCAGGGACGGATTATGGGTTGTGTGGGCCCCTGGGTAAAACGTTCGACAATTTCGTTCGACAAGCAGACAATTTCATGGCTTTAATAATGAGTGTATTTAGCAACTATAATAGCAAAAGATAACACAAAGCTTTCTGTATTAATGGTATTTTAATAACCATTAATAGACAACACATACGGTGGAGTTTTGCCTATTCTGGTGGTCCATCATCCAGAATAGTGCCTGTGTGTTTTCCCTTCAGGTGCTCGTGTATAGCGCCAGTGCTGTGTGGTTTGCCATTGAAACTTTACACAGTGTAAAACCATCTTTTTGTTAAAATAATTAAAAATAACTTGAAATTAAAAATTACATTATTTTAATACGTAAACTGATATGTCAATTTAAAATATTGATGTTGACAGATTTTCAGTGGCAGCCCTAGTTGACATCATTATTTATTTCATCCTATTCCGTACCCAATAGCATCTACATGTCATACTGCTGACACTTAAGTGAATATATTTTATGTGTGTATTTATGTCATGTGTCAGGATTTGCGCTGGTAAAACAGGTGAGCGTGCGGGCAGAGCAGCGGGCAAGGAGCAGGCAAGCAGGCAAAGTACGGGGAAAACGGGGATTTATTCAAGGGAAAGAGCAGGGCAGGACGGAACACTGGTACTGACATTAACAAACATCAATGACGGACAAGAAACTAAGGCAAGACATGGACTAAATAGACAAGACAGAGCAAAACAACAGGGTGCAGCTGGGTACGATCGGGGAAGCACACGTGGATAATCAGGGGGGCGTGGCACACACGAGAGTCGTACGAGCCGGTCGTGACATCATGTTTATGTACATTTTCATTTCTGCTACCTGATACTTGTATGTATTATCAAATAAGGCATCAGTCTTGGATTAAACACAAGTACAGATTTCATTGTATTTTGGTACATCCTGTACTTAATGACAATAAATCTTGAACCAGTTAAAATGACCTTTGTTCAGCTGTTTTAGGTGAACCCCATGATGTCCTGTAATAAAGCTGTTCAAAATAAAGGTTGTGATGAGATATTCCTCTTGTTTCTCCTTTTTATGCATAAAACATTCATGAAGGAATCTGAATATCTGCTTGATTACTTTTGCCATTGTTAATTTTTACAGTCTTCATAACTACATCAGCAACATCGTTTAATTTCACTGTTTGTACGTAGGAGCTGCACAGTGGTTAGGCCTGTTGCCTGACACATCTGGGAGGAGGGTTCAAGTCACGTCTGTGGATCTTGCATGTTCTCCAGGTGTCATGGGGTTTCTTCTGTTTCCTCCAACAGTCCAAAAATATGCCAAGATTAATTGGAGCTGCCAAATTGCCCATGTCTGAGTGGTGTGTGTGCCCTGTAACAGGTTGGCACCTGGTCCTGGGTTATTCCCTGCTTTGTGCCCATATCATCCAGCATAGGCTCCAGACCCCCTGTGACCCTGCACAGGAAGTTCACCATCCCTGGCCAGTTCTGTGGAAGTTAACAACACTTTAGTCAAACAACAGACTAACCAAGTCTCAAGCTTCAAAAAGGGAGCTGCTCATTACCTGAAGAGAAGAGGAACATAAGAAGTAGACTATAGCTCAGCTGACAACGTATATCACTCCCATTCCTTGCTGATGATGGGAGGTTACTGAGACGAGGTGAGAGAACTATATAGAAAGTCAGTTTGCTCCTGCTGACACCCAACAGTGTGACACAAAACGAGTGGCATTGCAGACCTCACTGCTAAATATGGAAAGAGGAGAAATATTTATGTAAATAAAATGTAGAGCATCTATAATAAAAGCACAGCTATTAGGTGCTAATGATCCAGTTCACACCCAAGATGCCTAAGCTTGCTCAGGTCATTCCTGTGATGTAACATGGACCGGCAGGTGCAATGTACTCACTGTGTGCAGTATGAACAAGATGGTTCCACACAGACAGGTGACCCCATAGAAGCGCATCTCCAGGTTAACAAAATCCTTCACTCAGACACTTATGCTCTATGCTGTTCATAGACTTCAGTTCAGCTTTCAACACAATCATTCCACAGCAGCTGACTAAGAAAATGAGCCTGCTGGGCCTGATCACCTCTCTTTGAAATCGGATCCTGCACTTCCTTACAGAGAGACCTCAGTCAGTGCGGATCGGGAGCAGCACTTCCAGCACCAGCACACTGGGCACTGGAGCCCCCCAGGGCTCTATGATCAGCCCACTGCTGTTAACTCCGATGACTCACAACTGAGCAGCAATGCACATTTTGAATCACATCATCAACATCAGGCTGATGACAAGACTGTGGGTCTCGTCAATAAAAACGATGACTTAGCATATAAAGAGGAAGTGCGATGACTATCGGACTGCTGCAGAGCCAACAACCTGTCTCTGAATGTTGACCAAAGAGATGGTTTTTGACTTTAGAAGAACACAAAACACAGAGTGACCACTCTCTGCTGCACATTGATGGCTCATCTGTGGAGATCGTAGAGAGTACCAGATTCCTTGTTGTCCATCTGGCGGAGAATCTCACCAGGTCCTTAAACATCAGCTCCATAGTAAGGAAAGCACAGCAGCACCTCTACTCTCCACGGAAGCTCAGAAAAGCCCATCTCCCATCCTCACACTCTATCGGGGAACTGTTGAAAGCACCCTGAGCAGCTGCATCACGGTCTGCTTTGGGAACTGTGTCGCCTCAGATTGCAAGTCCCTACAACAGATAGTGATGACAGTTGAGAAGATCACTGGAGTATCTCTCCCCTCCATCACGGATATTCACACCACACACTGCATCCGCAAAGCCACCACCATTGTGGATGACCCCACCCACCCCTCACATTATCATTTCACCCTCCTGCCTTCTGGAAATAGGTACTGGAGCATTCGGGCCTTTACAGCCAGACTCAAACAGCTTTATCCCCCATGCCGTCAGACTACTGAACTCTCAGGGACTAATCTGATACCACACACACACACTCATTAACACACTTTATTATTTAATTACTATTTTTTATCTTATTGTAGCCATGTTTACAGTTACTTTTATTTATTTTTATTGCTACCTCATTGCACAACCAAACTGCACCTTATCAGTATTGGGCTTACTGTGCTGTTTGTGCTCATTGGTGTCAGTTGTACTCTCTTTTTGCACTGTCCTGCAATGTTTGCACAGTTTTTGCTCATTATGCACCATACAGTATGTTGCTAGGTTGGTATGTGTTAGTCTTGTGTTAATTTAAGTAGCACCTTGGTCCGAGGGAAACAGTGTCTTTTGTAACTGTACTATACTCAACTGTGTAAAGTTAAAAATAACATTAAAGACCTACTTGACTTGACTTTTACTGGTAACAGGTGCTAAAGTGAAATGACTTGCTTCTGGGAAAGATCTCCAGCTGAAATTCTCTACAACAATTATGGGAGAAATATGGGAAGGACGCGGCGTCAGACCTGCCCCAGTGGGACGAATGTGGTTTTCCTAGAAACAGCAGCTTCAGTCCCAATCAGATAAGCCAGATGCGTTTGAAATTAGATGAACGGGATCAGACTGGTTGCTCAGGTATTAATGTGGTTGAACTAAAACGGAGACAAATTGGACGGTGTTTCAATTGTGGGAAAATGAGACGAAGCAGGCAGAGGAGATGCGGGTGGCAAAGAAGCATGAGATAAGGAATGCAGAGAATGTGGATGAGGGTGAGACTCCTGTGAAAACTGTGTATTGAAAATTAGGGCCACAGTATTGTCATCCATCCTGTCAGGGTATGTGGAAATACACTGAGGGTAAATGGCCTAATGCAGGAAGTGTCTTAATCCTATAACATCCAGCTGATTCAGGCTGTGGGGACAGTGTGGGACTGCACTCTTCTGGCTGGGACCTCGAATAAATGAATGAATGTTACATGTATACAGCCCTTTTCTAAGATACACAAAGAGCTTTACAGAGGCAATGGGGAGCCACTTCAACCCAAAGGTGAGGCAGCAGGAGAGGGGGCCCAGGCAGAGAGAACAGCCAACAAGAGGGGTGCTTCCACAGACAAGGACGGGGGACTTTATTGTGAGAATGGGGTGTGGGAAAAGTGTCTTAAATGCTGACTGGTTACGGTGATCAGGAGCTTACTAATGAAAATGAGAAGAGCAAAGGGTTTGAACATCATAGTGGTTCCACTTCTTTTGAATCAGCCAGTGAGAAACTGACAAAGGGACCGGAAACAGGTAGGTACATGCTACAGAGCAAGCTGATCTGATTGGCTGTTCACACAGGTTTGCACGGCCCTGCAGTGATTTACATTTTAATTTTTCTGGGTGTCTGTTAGCTTAACTCTAATAAATCAGTTTCACTTGTTGGATTTCCACTTATGGTCCAGCATGGTGGTGCAATGGTTAGCATTATTGCCTCACACTTCTGGGAGCTGGGTTTGAGTCACGGCCATAACACCATGTGTGTAAAGTTTGCATGTTCTTCCTGTGTTCTTGTGGGGTTTCCGCCAGGTACTCTGGTCCCCCCCCCAGTCCAAAAACATACTGAGGCTAATTGGAGTTACCAAATTGCCTGTAGGTGTGACTGGTATCTGTGCCCTGCGATATGCTGGTGGCCCATGCTGGGTTGTTCCTTGCCTCACACCCATATCCTCCAGGACAATGTACGCTACTGTAATGCAGAATTGAGATCTTGCAAGTACAAGTATGAGTACGTTGGAGGGCACGTCAGAGGCGGAAATGCTGTAGGTGACGTCAGACGCCGGAGACTTGGCGGAAAATCTGAATGAACAGCGAGGGGAATTTGGAATCTCTTGTGGAATATAATCGACTGGTACTTCAACATTATAGTCATGAAGAAGAACGCAGATGCATCTTCTCCAGCCAAAAGCGAGACGCCGTCCTCCAAAAGAAGTTGCCCGGCAGACTCCCCTGGCACAGCATCGCCGACTGGTAAAGACTTTGCCGACATCCTGGATTAAAATCGACAAACGATTGTCCAGCTTTGACGAGAGGTTGGCTCTCGTCGAGATTCTACATCAGGAATTCAAATCCCTGAGGGAATCTTTGGAATTCAACCAGCAGCAGGTGGAAACACTCGTGCTGAAAACACCTCACTACGCGACTCAGTTAAGTCTCTAACTGAAAATGTGACCCATCTAAATGAAGAAAATAAAAAAATAAGAGACTCATTGATCTACAGGCCTGTAGCATGAGAAATAACCTGGTGTTTTCAGGCTTCCCGGAATCTGCAGAAGAGGACGCAGAAGTTACTGTCAAAGCCTTTATCAAGAACCACCTGAAGCTTTCAGAGGACACTGAAAAACATCTGCTTTGAGAGAGTCCATCGGCTGGAAGCCAAGAGGCCTGGTGCACTGAGACCGTGTCCTATTGTGGCTAAATTTTGATATTTTAAGCTGAAGGAGCAGGTGAAGAGCCGCGGCTGGGAGCTGAAAGGAACAGACTTTGGCGTAAACGACCAGTTCCCCAAAGAGATCCTGGAGCGGCGCAAAGTTCTGCTCCCAATCCGACGCAACTTTATTTAGAAGGGTTCCCGAGCTCTCATCGCTGTAGACCAGCTCTACGTGGATGGGCAGCTGTACGGCGACCCCAGTACCACTCCCTGGTAGCCAGCTTAAAAAACTACAGGCAGACGTTGTTTTATTACAAGAGACTCCTAGACCTGCCAAAGGATGAACTTAAAACACCTGAGTTTCCCAATGTGTTCTCAGCCTGCTATAACTCTAGGCAAAGTGGGCACTAGGGGGCAGCGTGTGGCTCAGTGGGCTAAGGTCCCTGGGCGCCACTACGAGTGGCAGCCCTTCGCGGTCAACTTACTCCACAAAGAGCAAGTTGAAGAGGCGTAAAGATTATCAATTCCCTGTAGGGAAATTAAGTATCAATTATTATTATTATTATTTATTATTATTATTATTATTATAATAAAGAGGGGTAGCAATTCTAAAACATCTATCCATCTATCCATCCATCCAATTTTCAAAGTGCTTATCCTACTGGGTCGTGGGGGGTCCGTAACCTGTCCCAGAAGCAATGGGCAAGTGGCAGAGAACAACCCAGGATGGGGGGCCAGCCCATCGCAGGGCACACTCACACACTATTCACTCTCACACGCACACCTAAGGGCAATTTAGCAACTCCAATTAGCCTCAGCATGTTTTTGGACACTGGGGGGAAACCGGAGTACCCGGAGGAAACCCCACGATGACATGGGGAGAACATTCAAACTCCACACACGTGACCCAGGCGGAGACTCGAACCTGGGTCACCCAGGTGTGAGGCAACAGTGCTAACCACTGCACCACCATGCCGCCCCCATGGAACACCATAATACTCAAAATTAAATTAATAAAAATATCCATCCATCCATCCATTTTCCAAACTGCTTATCCTACTGGGCCGCAGGGGGTCCGGAGCAACAGTGCTAACCACTGCATCACCATGCCTCCCCATTCTAATACATAAAAATGTCAATTTCACAGTACTCAACACAATTATAGATCCACAGGGTAGATTTATAATCATTAAATTATCTATACTTAACAAAAAGTTATGTATTGTTAGTATATATGGTCCAAATGTTGATAACCCCTCATTCTTCCACGTTTTCTTTACCACACTCTCTGAACACCTGGATTGCGCACTTGTTCTTGGGGGCGACCTCAACTTTGGACTAAATAAAGAAATGGACAGGCTCAGTACAGCTGCTCAGCGCAATTGGGAATCCACAAATATAGTTAAACAGCACATGAGCGACTACGGACTTTGCGATGCATGGCGTTCACTTCACCCCACCCGTAGGGAATATACTTTCTTCTCACATGTCCATCACTCTTACTCTCATCTGGATTATTTCCTAGTCAGTAGCTCACTGCTGAGTGACATTTCAGACACAGAGATACACCCTATAGCTGTCAGCGATCATGCTCCTGTATCTTTAACCCTAATAAATAAGAAGGCCATTCCACCAAGTAGAAACTGGAGATTTAATACATCATTGCTTAAAGATGGAGATTTTATTAACTATTTTAAAAAAGAGTGGGCTTTGTATTTAGACTATAATGACCTGCCTGGAACATCAGCATCTGTTCTCTGGGAAGCAGGCAAAGCTGTGATGAGAGGTAAAATAATCTCATTCTCATCACATAAAAAGAAGAGAAAACAAGTGTATCCAGGACTTAGAAGAAACCATGTGTCACGGGAAGGTTCGGGTGGACAGGCGATCGTGCGGGCGGTGGTTCAGAAAACCAGGCTGACGAGCAGGATCGGGGTAATCGGGGTTTATTCGGGAAAGGGAGACACGGGAGACAAGCGAGGCTAGATACGACCAACACCATGCACACAGATCATGTAATGATGGACAACGGTCACAGGCAGGACTCGGACTTAAATACACAGGACTGATCAAATTAATCGGACATGGGTGGAAACAATCAGGGAAACACACGTTGGTAAGCAGGGGGGCGTGGCACACATGAGGAGCCGACGAGCAGATCATGACACCATGATATCCTTAGAAGAAGGCTATGTAGCATCCCAGGAACAGGAAATGCTGAATAAAATACGTAAAGCAAAACTAGATTTAAATGAAATTATTAATCACTCAAGACTTTGCTGGCAAAATTATGAACATGGTAACAAATTAGGTCATTCTTAGCTAATCAGTTAAAAATAAATATGGAAAAAAACAACTATATGTGCTGTTAAAGACTGAAATGGGGATACAGTATATGACCCTGTCAGAAAAAACACCACTTTCAGGGACTTTTACAAATCTTTATATTCACCACAGATAAACCCATCTAAAGACAAAATTGATCAGTTTCTTGATAGTATAACCCTTCCGAAATTATCAGACAATCAAGCGATGGCACTGGATTCTCCGCTGACACCAGGTGAACTCCAGGAAGCCCTGAACGGTATGCCCAATAAAACGGCTCCAGGTCCAGATTGATTTCCAGCAAAATTCTATAAAGAATTCTGGACAATTCTGGCATCAACATTCTGCAGAATGTTGCAAGAAACCAGGGAAAATGGTCGGCTACCACCAAATATGAATTCTGCCAACATTAGTCTCTTGCTAAAACCAGGCAAAGATCCTACAGTACCTACCAGCTATCGTCCAAAATCCCTTATAAACGTTGACCTTAAAATAATCTGCAAAGCTCTCTCAAAAAGAATAGAGAAGTTAACCCCTCTCATAATTCATCCTGACCAAACTGGTTTCATAAGGGAGGCACTCATCAACAAATACACGTAGATTACTTAATCTAGACATAGACTATTCATGCAATAAAAACCTTCAAATTACAATACTGTCTCTAAATGCAGAAAAAGCATTCGATAGAGTTGCAGTAACTGGAATTTTTTATTTGCAGCTTTATGCAAATTTGGTTTCAGAAACTCTTTCATAAACTGATTAAAAATATTATATAGTTCACCAACAGCATGTGTCAGGACGAATGACTAAACATCCTCCAGTTTCTGTCTCAAGAGGGGCACCAGCCACGGATGTCCTCTATCCCCCTCATTGTTTGCGATTTTTATTGAACCACTAGCAGCAGCAATTAGACAGGCTACAGTGATTAAAGGCATTAAATGCAGGAATGTAGAACATAAGGTAAGTCTTTATGTGGATGACGTGTTACTTTTTCTCCAGCATTCACAAACCACTCTTTCTGAGGTGATTACATTAATAAACTCTTTCTCAAGAGTCTCAGGTTATTCGATAAACTGGTTAAAATCTACAGTTCTTCCAATTAATTGCTCCTTCCAGAATAATTCTTCCACGCCACTGTAGTCTGGAGATATTAAATATTTAGGAATTAATGTTACACCTAGGCTGGCAGATTCAACTAAACTAGACCATTTCCCACTTTTAAAGAAAGTAGCGGATGATCTGGTTAGGTGGAAGTCCGTACCCATATCACTTATGGGAAGGGATGCCTCAATAAAAATGATGGTTTTGCCAAGAACTAATTATTTATTGGCAATAATCCCGAGCAAAACATCACCTGACTGGTTTAGATGTCTGGACTCCGCCATCTCTAAATTCCTCTGGAAAGATAAACCCCCACGTATTAGCTTAGAAACACTGCAAAGGACTAAGGACAAAGGAGGACTAGATCGGCCTAACTTTCTCCACTATTTCTTAGCCAACAGGCTCCAAAACATCTCAGGGTGGTTAAAACATACCCTCTTAGATGAGCCTTGGCCAGACGTAGAACAGGCACTATGCAATAAGATAGAGATTTCAGATCTACCATTCATTAGCTCAAACATCAAACGACAGGAATGCTTCAAAAGCATCAGTATCAGCTCTTTTCTGACAGCGTAGTGGGAGTTTCTAAAAATGACTGAGTCTTCATTAATCCCATGCAAGCGTACTCCCATCTGGAACAACCCTGATGTACTACTAAACAATAATTGATAAACTTCCCAGATTGGAGTTGTAAAGGTATTAAATACTTGGAACATACATTCCAAGGAAAAGACCTTATTCCCTTTGACATATTAAACAATATGGGATTAGCAAGAATAGATTTTTAGAATATCAACAAGTTAAATCTATAGTAAAAAAAAAAAAAAAAAAAAATTAGGGCCTAATCAAATCAAATTACAAATACCGCAAAGTGTGGCAGAATTCCTTAATCTGAAACCCCCCAAATTACTGTCTAAAATATACAGGACACTTTCTAAAATGGATGACTCATTGCAACATGGGTGGAAGATCTATAAGTCAGCTGGGACCACAATTTCTGGTCTAAGATACGTTTAAAAACCTGATTAGAAATTCCAGTTTACAGTTAATATAATACAAAATCCTGCATAGAGTGTGTAATATTTGTGCAGAATATATTGCATAATTTGTTAGACGCAGAATTGATTATTTAAATGATGTGTACGTTTAAATAGAAGCTTTATGTTGATTGGTTAATGCACACGTGATCTGTTTATGCATACTCGCTGAGAGTCAGTCGGAGTAGTTCTACCTGCCTGTACGGAGTACAACATAAACTCCGTGTCATTCAATAAAGATTCTGCACAGCTATCCTGCCGTAATTCTTTATAAACAAGACAAAATATGGTGTCAGAGTAAAAGTGAATCACACGGACACAATGGACGTCGCTGGTGTTCCGTCGCCCCGCATGGACAAAACAGACAAACAAGACAAAACAGCATAAACGTCAAATTCTCAAAACGAATACTGGAAGAAATAATCAAGCTTAAATTGAGTATTAAATTTGTGACCTTGAGCGAGTACCCCCCTAATCAAGCGGTATCCAAAGCGAGCACACAGGAGAGATTAAGGCTGGATCATATAAGTATTTATTGGTTTTATCAACAATCACAACAAAAAGGGGAGGGTTCAATAACTCCCGGTGACCTGGTTGATGTTTCCACTGGTGAAGTATATCCCCCAGTAGGTAGTTTAAAACCCCGGCCCGCGCCACTGGGCAGCCAGAGATATCCTCACAGCAGGCTGGGACCCTATTGCTCGATTAGCACCCCTGGTTTAAACAAATCAAAATACCATATACTCAAAACAACAAAATAGTCCTCACTACAAAACAAAATAAAAACCAATACCGACAGCGCACAGCAAATCCACTCCAATACGCACACTGGGGTCGTCAGAGCACTGGTCCCAGGCTCCAACTAATAAGCCCAGGGACAGCCTGCTAGAGGGTACGGACAGAGTCACCCGAGAACGTCCACGGTCTCAGCGGAGTTATACATGTGTATCGTTCGCAGATAATTTTACAAAGGCAGTATATACGTTGCACCCTAAAAGAGGGGAAGAGAAACAGTGGGTACAACTTTCCCCAAAGGTTTCGGTTTCCTGCAAATGCCAAAACAGAAATTATAAAACCCACACTCCATTCCTCATAATAAACATAAAACCAACATGTATCCCACACAGCAAAAGCGTTTATCTACCTCCAGAGGACCCGCACTCACACCAGCCGATCAGGTTTTCACCTCCGGTCGCTCTTTTATATATTACCATCGCGTCAGTCAATAATTAAAACTATGTCCGACTCAATAGCAATTAACTATGTTAGGAAAAAGATAAAACCCATACCTTGTCTTTGCAAACAATCTTATTCTGGATACACGACTTCACCCCCTTGTGCCTTTGGGCAAATGCGTTCGTCCCTCACCATCAATGCCCAAAAACTTCACGAAGAGTGGTCCGCCTTATCCAGAGGAAGACTAGGCTACTTGCCGCACTCCCTCTTCCCAAGAAACCTCCAAGACCAAACAGTACTTCGATTCGAATCGCGAGATTATGCGGGTATAAATCTGATGGAATACCGCGCCCCATATCATCATAAAAATCCCCTCGGGGTATCAAAATAAAGGTCCCCTTTTCAGCTATATGGTCGCTACTCGTACCGGTTACATATTAATTGTTGTTTGTATTATGATATAAAATTTAATCAAGAAATTGACTAAAACAACACCTGATGCACTGACAAATATAACACATTTTCATACCCGTAGTATCATATGATACACACATTTTCAGCACGTTTTTCTATAAAATATTTCATGATATATTAAGTTATTATTAGTTAGTTCACACTAATAAAGACTCATTTTGAAATATAATTAATTTTCGCTACATTGCGCTTACTGTAACTGTCCCCAAAATAGGACTTCTTATCCCATGAATATCCTGCCGGCTACAACGTGTTTGCAGCCGTCAGTGATTCTTGAAAAAAAAAATAAGACGTTTTCCATCTGAACTACATAGGTCATCCACCAGAGGGCAGAATACAGGTATATGACTATATACAACAGGTTTTTGAGGAAAGGGATAATCGTATTACTGACGTAGAGGTCTTAAATATGATACATGTGGCGTTATAGGGAGTTAATGTAATTTTCTATTCACTCATGCAAATAAATAATTGTTTGATAACAAAAAAATACATTTGTTTTAATTCTTTTTTCCTGCAAACATATCACTTGTCCCCCTGTGCTCCCACATTCAAAAATGAAACTTTGTCTTGCATCGCACTTTATTGCCATCGGTTCCACGGGAATGCAGACCTCTATTCTTTTCTTCTGCCTGGCAAATCCACCATTATAATAGCAATCTACCAAGGTGCAAGCGCATGTAGCTCTTAAAGAAATTGTTTGAAAAAATTAGTTTATAGCATGTTTACACCCTAAATACACCAGTGACTGAGTACAACCCTTGTGGACCAGGCGCCTGGCTTTGACTATTTTTCTGCCATTAAACTAGCAAACGTGGGTTGGCCATGACGTAAAATAACTTGTGCCTTTAAATTGTTAAAAAAAATCCTGTGTGTTGTAAAGTGAGGTATGAAACAGATACCAGGCCGCTTCAGTGAGGGTCAGCGTAAGTTTTATTCATGTGATTTTGCGGTTTCAACTGTTTCATTGGAATCAATCCAAGCAGCAGCATGAAGACTGTAAACCAAAGAAGTGGGATGATGCCTGAGAAGAACAACTCAGTCAATCCTCACGTCTCCTCTCTCCTCAGGCGATTGATGGACTCTGAGCATGAGACATGTACAAAAGATGAGGACTCTTCTCCACTATTCGAATGGAAATTGTTCTTAATCTTTTATTTATACCGTTTGCTTATACCGTAAGATTTAGGAACACACTGAAAAAGATCAACTTTAATACATTTGAAGGTTGAAGTTATTGGAATTTGTTACGGCTGATTTGGTGGAATATGTTTTTGGATCGAACTGTCAAAAAATGTGGAATGAAAATGCAGTTTAATGGTTGAATCTGTAGCTTGCCTAACTTGTTATAAATTGCACACACATGCAGGATTAAAGTAACAGGGAGTTGTTGTATTACATTAACACAGACCAGCAAAAAATATCATAACATTATTCTAACATTAATGTCATGTTGTTCTTAATAGATTTCTGTCTCAGGTCCTGATTTCAAATTGAGCCTTTAATCTAGAATATGGTCAGTTTTAAAAACACTTGACTTTGTTGCAACTCATTTTCATGTTAATGTCATCTTTCCTGTTAATGTGAGTTTGTTCTGTGTGGGTCTCTGTCTCAGGCTGTCATTTTATTCTCATTTAAACCATTTAACAATATGCATAGATTGCATAGTTGCTAATGTAAAAAATAAAAATTAACTTGTAAAGAATTCTACAACAACATACAGTATTGTGAAGTATTAATAGTATTTATTGCCAATTCCAGTTGAAAAGGTAACTTCTGTAATTTGAGTAAAATGCAAGATAATATTTTAAACCAGATTACAGTTAATTTTTATTTTTCTGTTTAAAAAGATAGTTGCTGTAATTTACATAGGACAAAACCTGTAAAAGACATTTTGTAATTATTTTCTAAATGAAATGAAGATGCTTTGTTACTCCCCTTGGGGAAATTCTCTTTTCACCTACCCCATCTTGCTCTACTTGACACACGGGCACAGACAAAGGTAACAGCAAACCTGGCAGCAAAGGGCAGCCACCTGTAGGGACACCCATGGAGCTGGGGGTTCTACAGTGATTAACAGCAATTTTGCAATAGCTTTCTGGCAGCTTTTTTTTGCTAGGTATTTACAGTAAATTCCACAGTCAATTCTACACTAAAACAGACGTCATTCCTAAGCGCAGCATGGACTGCTTCCAGACACAGTATCAAAATACAATTTCCAGAGTCACTTGAGTAAGCTGGAGATGCCTCATCCCCGGGTAAGAGAGCCTGCAGTAGGCAGCCTACCAAAAGAGGGCCTTTCCTGTTCCCTTCATGAATTATAAAACCAGTGGAGAGAGCTCTCCTGTTGCAGTTTCAAAGAGAAGACCAACATGGTGAATTTTGGACTGAGGTTTTGCAGTAAGAGGGTGCTGAAGGAAAAAGGAGTTTCAAAGACATTGGTCTGCTTGTACTGCCGATTTTGTCTCTGTCAATTTCAGATGTTCATGTAGAACGTGAATTTACTAATGTGACATTCCTTAAATCTGACCACCAAACAGAATGGTTGTAAATTTTCTGTCCAGTTTGGTAGACGTACAATTTGGACTGTAAAGAGATGGACTGATGCAGAGGCGGAGCTATAGATAGGCCTGGGTGAGCTCTGCTGGGCCCACCCATTCAGATTAATGAAATTACATTTTTTATATGTATTACCGGCTTCTAACTCTGTTCCTGCACATCACTGCTGTTACTGTGGCACGACAGAATGTGTGAGCTCCCTCTAGTGGTGCTCTTTAGGTAGAACACCACAGTCATGGCTGTATTATTGTTGCAGTCACCATGTTGTAAATATTTAAACCTATTTAAGAAAATGTAGGGTAATGAGCTTCACTCAAGCCCACCCAAATTTAATACAGGTCTATCCATCAGCCACTTTTCCATATTTAAATGCTGCAGGAGGATGCTCACATGAAAAAATAAAGTAAGACTAATTCACTTCTTTATCCAAAACTATTTCTTTCCTCATTCATTACAAAGAAAAGAGCTTTAACTTGTGCGTGCATTGCTTAATTTTAAGCAGCATTATGGAGTACTTTTGGAGATAGAAAAGTTTATGAAGGGTCTGATTTTGGGTATCTTTTACTTGTGGTTTGGGCTATAAAATTGGAAGGAGTTGCCAACCTTCACTGTGCAGGGTCTGCGCTGTTCTCATCCGTGGACAGTGTGTGGGTTTGTGGGTCAGGCATAAATGGGGGGGGGGGGGGGGCTGTATTTATTCAAAATAATACAGATAAAATTAATATATCTCATCAATTAATTTAAAGTTATTTTTCACCCCAAGCACACCTACCCTTCCTGAAAATGGTTTAGTCTACAGTCCTGCTCTGGGGTACGTTTCCTGTACCATGATGCATGTTAGCAAAACACAAAAATATGCCAGGAAAATAGCAAGAGATCAAAGAAAAAGATACATTCTGTGGGCCATGGCTGCTGCCGCATGGCAGAGGGTGTGAGCGGGAAGTGCAGGGACGATGTCAGCATCACCAAAAGGAGGGCTGCAGCTCTCTGGAGGGAGCAGGAGAGGAGGGCTGGGGGAGCACCAGTTTACCTCCTCTCACTCCTGGGGAGGACCGAGTATTGGCCATCCTAGATCTGAGAGGCACTTGAGGGAATCCCGGGGTGCACAAATCTCTGTAGTCTACCCACCTCCAAGACATCTATGCTTTCTACTCCCAAGCCACTTCCTCTTGGCCCACTAACATTTGGCCCCCTGTAGTGTGATCACCAGGGTTCCTCAATATGTGGCACCTCCACACCTGGCTCCTCTATACCAGCCATCCCTTGTCCGGGCCCCTCTACATCAGGCCCCCTCTGACATGGCCCTCAGTCCCTCAGGGCGACACTGTCCCCTGAGTCCCCAGAATCCCTTTCAGTCTGGGAGATCACCTAACCCACCCATCCTGCTGCCTAATGCCGGTGTCATGCTGTAAACTGTCCCCCTGCCACGGAATGTAATCTCTCATTTTAAAGGCAATGTCGCTTCGCTTCTCCTGCGCGGCAGCAGTGTCCGCTCGCTGTAACATCGGTTGTCTTGTTTAAGCAGACTAAAAACTCACATTACAAATCACAAAGTTAAGATAAACATCCTCCTGTAAAATATCGCAAATGTGACACTTACTACTATTTCATTTAAACACGACAGTAATGCATTTCTTTTTGACGAGGCTCGTTTGTGCAAATACAGGCGCCTATAGTCTCAAGAGGTGATTCATTTTCTTGAATAATATTTTTGATACTTCGTTGAATTAATTCTGCCCCAATATTTTTGCTATTCTGTCTTCTTTTCATACCTATAATGCGGCGATTAGCTTCATACTGGGCACCGACACACCTGGAAATGACGTAACATCGAACCAAATGCCAAAAGTAATCAGAAGTTAGCAGCCTGCCCAGAACGCACAGATAACAAGCTACACTGCAAGTCGTCCAGCCACGACGTCACCCAGCCCATCGTCTACCATCTAAAATACAGATAAATTACAAGTGCTCCGTATTTCTGCAGATGACATTATTTTGAATTGGGCCATAAAGAAAAAAACATTCTTGGCCTGGAGGGAGGGGGGCTTGAACAGGCTATTCTTATTTAATAACCCAATTTTTAATTCAGAATAATAAGATTAATAGGATGTTGGTGACTGTCAGTCAATTACAAGTTGTGGTCGAGACTAAGTAAAAGATAAAAATTAGTGATAATATAGCAAAGCAGTGGCAATACTACATTGCCAAAGCAGGTTATATGCACTAAAATACAACTGCAGCTTCACTAAGCACATCACAGTGCAGTCTGACCAGACACACAGTTCTCAGTCAATTATTTTCATTGTGGGAAGATATGAAAGGATTTACAAACTACCATTGCTAGTTACCACACTGCAAAATGCTGCTTTACGTGGAGTTATATTACGAAAGGCCGTCAAGGCCACGATGTCTTAAACTCTTTGCTTAGAGGCGGCATTATTTCATGCCTACAGTTATATTTTTACCTCAATAGACAGCCGTGTAACTTACAGGCAGCATTTT
The DNA here is from genome assembly GCF_023856365.1 of Brienomyrus brachyistius. Classification (NCBI taxonomy): domain Eukaryota; kingdom Metazoa; phylum Chordata; class Actinopteri; order Osteoglossiformes; family Mormyridae; genus Brienomyrus; species Brienomyrus brachyistius. The sequence goes on from NC_064541.1 coordinate 4,655,555, forward strand.
GCAACGTGTCTTGATGTCAACAAATTATCTTTCAGAATAAAAGCACCATTAATATTGAATCACAAACACCATAACAAAACCAAATTCTGCACAGTTTGCTAATTATTCTGGGTGCGGGCTGCTAACATCCTGCCTTACGGTTTGGTATGCGGGCTGCTGGTGGCCTCCTACTGCTCTGCCATAGAGAGCATCCTAACATACGGCCTTACGGTGTGGTATGCGGGCTGCTGGTGGCCTCCTACTGCTCTGCCATAGAGAGCATCCTAACATACGGCCTTACGGTGTGGTATGCGGGCTGCTGGTGGCCTCCTACTGCTCTGCCATAGAGAGCATCCTAACATACGGCCTTACGGTGTGGTATGCGGGCTGCTGGTGGCCTCCTACTGCTCTGCCATAGAGAGCATCCTAACATACGGCCTTACGGTGTGGTATGCGGGCTGCTGGTGGCCTCCTACTGCTCTGCCATAGAGAGCATCCTAACATACGGCCTTACGGTGTGTGTCAAGTGATCACAATTCTTACTGTGCTTTACCCCTCACTTGATAGGGATGTACCAAAACTGAACATATAACTGGATTTCACTCAGAATAACCAGGCCTTCTTTTTGGACTCTTTATCCCTTTTTATTTTATCTTCGCTTTCCTCAAGCCAGGCATTTACAGGTGAAAAACCTTAAACCACAAAACACCAACTTTCACCAATCTATCTTATGAGCAAACACAAAATTTTACTTTAAATGCACATATATATATATATATATACACACATACCCACAAAATATACAATAAATGACCAATCTCAGCTTCAAATTTCCACACAATTATACATAACTTGTTCTGAATAAAATTCCTCCAAACATCAAAGTTTAAGATCAAACCACTGGGGAAACACATAAATGAGTTACTCAACGCAATAAATTGCAATGAAAAGCTAACCAATTAGACAATCGAACAATAGGTTTAACACTTCTGCCCATATGAATTATTAAAAGGAAAGTTCACCCTTAATACTTTTTTTTTCTTTTTAGCAATTTAATATTTAACTTTTAGATAAACTAAAAATAGAAACCCCCCTTTTAAACCGCATTAATGCAAACATCTGAATCAATAAAACAGCATTCCACATATTGTCATTGAGACACTTACAGCACACCCTATTAAGAAATAAACCCCACTCGCAACAGGTAGTGCTTGCTACAAATAACATTTGCAACAAAATCTCCAACACGCATGGTTCATGGTCTTACCGGCTGTCCGTTCAGAGTCTACTTTTCAGTACACAATCACAGCACAGTTCCAGAAGCACTTGGTGTAGATTTGACCCTTTGCTTGTCGCGCTGCCAATGCGTTTTGCCGACTTTATCCAAAATAAAGAGCAGGTGCGTCCGTTAATGCCTTCCCCTCGGGTGCACACAGGTGAGTAAACTTTGGTTCCGCATGACCACTTGCGTGAACGACGTAACCACTTGCTGGAATGACGTTCATCGCAACACCTCCCACTCAACCTTTTTGTTCTTGAACAGAAAGGTTGGAGAACTTCAAGGCGAATATAGACCCTAAAGAGTTTTAATTTTCCTGCTCCTCCACAGGCAACAGGACTACAAGTCGCCGGACATCCCTGCGCAATACCACTCCAATAGGCTTTTCCTTCCCGTCGCCAGAGGCTAAGTGCTGGATTTCAGGCTTCTGAGGCTGGACCAACACACAGCCCCCAGGCACAACAAGAATTTCAACATCTCTCACGATGCCCTTTGAATCTGGTGCCACAGAGACGACTCGGCCAAGTCTAAATTGTCCTCGCAGGGAGTTTTGATCACAAAGCCACACGACATCCCCTACAGCAACATTTCTCTCTGTGGTATGCCATTTAGCTCTAATGAAGAGGTTTGGCCCAGCAAGCTGACACCATGCTTTCCAAAAGTCACTAACTTGGCTCTGGATCTCCCTGAGCCGCTTGTAGGGGTAGTCGTTAAAATTGAAGGACCTGGAGTCCCCACTGTGGGATGCTCGACCTAGGAGAAGCGTATTTGGTGTTACATACTGAATGCGACCCTCTCGACTTTGGACTCTTGCATCGATAGGCCTCTCATTAGCCAGGTTTGCCGCCAAATGGAGGGCCGTAAGGAACTCATTGAAGGTAAGATTTGCTGACTTGCCCAGTCCTTGAAGAGCTCTCTTGGTAATTCTTACAGCCGCTTCAGCAGCCCCATTTCGATGTGGCGAGTCAGCAGGGAGCACTCTCCAGATCCAGCTTGTCACATTCTTTACAGCGTACTCCTCCAAGCTCAATGTATCTTGGCTCTGCAAGAAGGCATACAGATCCACCAGCAAGGCTCTTGCACCAATAAAATTGGTCCCAGGATCTGACCAGACCTTAAGGGGATGGCCCCTGATGGCTGTGAATCTTTGATAGGTCATTAAGAAGCTCTCTGTAGACAAACTGCTGGCCAGATCTACATATAAAGCACGGCTTGCCATGCAGCAGAAGATAACCCCCCAGACCTTCATGGACACTCTTCTTTTCACATCATCTTTCACCAGGTACGGGCCAAACAAATCAATAGTCGTAAACTGGAAAGGAGCGGCAGGTCTTGACCTCTCTACTGGAAGATCACCCATCACTTGCTGGCACATTCGAGCTCTTACTTTCCTGCAAAGGACACACTGGTTGACGACCTTTTGGGCCAACCTTCTCCCTTGAACAACCCAAGCCTTCCGCCGCATCCTAAGCAGTGTCCCAGCGACCCCCTCATGTCCCTGCTGATGACTTTGACGTGCTAGTAGCGTCCCTAGCCAAGTATCAAAAGGCAGCAGTGGGACAGCCGAATAGTCTTCTCTAAAATGCTGAATTCTTCCCCCACACAGCAACAGTCCACTAGTTTCATTCCTATACACCACCAACCGATCCGTTGTAGTGGTAGGGAAAGTAACTCCTTCTTGAGCTGACAGACAGAGGTCTCGAAAGGCATCTTTTACAGCATCCCCTTTATGATCTAACAGCGTCAACCTTGCCTTGGACTCAACAAGCCGTACAATGACATCTCGTGGCAATTTCCACCGCAAGTACAGCACAGCCCCATACGAGCACTCACTCCCGTCAGAGAACGTAATACCACAGGGCTCGCCACATGGTGCAGGAGGTGTCAAGGCTCTGATGAATCTTAACTGGCTAAGCTCGGTATAATCTTCAAAGAGGTGAACAGCGTCTTCCCATAGACCCTCCGACAAAGGAGCATCCCATGTATTTTCTGATGGGCTGTATTTGCCCCTTACTTCCTGAAATGCTTTTCTCACCAAAATGGCTCCCTTTTGCTTGACAGGTGTCACAAGACCAAGGGGGTCATACAGCCCAGAAACTTGACTCAGGAGCTCTCTACGAGTGAGCGGGTTTGGCACCTGCGCCCTGACTTCATCTTTAGACAAGTTCTCTCCCAATCTCATCCTCTTTTTCCTTTTGGAGAAGTTTACCGCTGTCATCAAATGAAGTTTATCACTCTCCGGATCATAGCCTAGGCCCAAAGCTTTACTGTTCTCATCAGGGAGTTGATTCGGAAGGACCATCACCACAGGTTTCTTTTCCTCAGGGTCCTTGGATTCTGGTCTCCCACTTTGGCCGGAGTAAACCCATGGTTTCATATAAAATCCACCAGTCTCCAAGATTTGTTCGATATTGGCCGTTATTTGCTTGAGCTGGTTCAAATCACTATGGGATGTAAGCACATCATCTACGTAAGCGTCTTGCTCCAGCACGCGACGCTCTTCAACAAGATGATTAAACATGGGCAAATTTGCTGTCTCACGCATGGCAACTTGTGCGATACAGCCTGCTGGCTTATCACCGATATTGACTCTTGTAATTGCATACTCCTGAATATCCTCATCCTCAGAGTCTCTCCACAAAAAGCGATGAAGATGTACCTCTTGGTCCTCGAGCCATACAGAATTATACATTTTCTTTATGTCTCCAAGCGCAGCAAACACCCCTTGCCGAAACCGAATTAGAACAGCACGTATACTGTTGAGGACATCTGGACCTTTAATGAGCAAGTCATTTAGGCTTTGACCCCTGAATTTCTGGCTACTATTCCACACAAGACGGACTGGTGTAGTAACAGAGTGAGGGTTCGGTGCAATTAGGTGACTGATATACCATACTGGTCCGGTCCAGTTTTCCAACTCTTCCTTTGAAAGCTTAATAACAGCCCTCCGCTCGACCATGTCATGGACCTGTGCTTTATAGGCCATTTTCCATTCAATCTCCCTTGTCAGTTGCTTCTCGGTTCTCAGGAACGTTGCTTCAACAGCTCCCCTATTGTTAGGCAGCGTTCCCAAGTCCTCAATCCAGGGATACCTTGCATGCCAGTGTGGCTTTATGCTATGGTGATCTTCAGTCACATAAGTAAGTCCATCCTTTATTTTCTCCAGCTCTCGTTCCTCGGAAATAGTCATCTCCTTTCCCCCAGGTTGGCAATTTCCACATCTACAGCCACCACACCGAGGCTCACAAGCAGCCCCAATGCTGTCCCACCTCCACCAATCCATAAAATCTCGGTTGACAGAGGACATAGTAGCCCGAGTGAGTCGAAGAAGTTTACCTGAGTAGTCACTGGTGATCTCTTTATATCCAGCAGCCGCTGTCCGCATGGAGCGTGCAAAATGAGTTTTAGAATCGTGGACAGTGACTGTAACGTCTTCTAACAGATCTGGATGAGAACCGCCCACTGTTTTACCCAGAGGCCCATCCCACAGGACAAGGTCCCCAACAGAGCACACCTTCTGAGGGACAAGCTGCCCTTCCTTATGGCTTATGAGGAGTTTAATCTTAGTAGGGCGGACCAGTTGATGAAAGGGAACATGAGGAAATATTTTTTGCAGTCTTTCTGCTGACACATGACGGTTAACCTCTGCAATGCTATCAAGCCCATAACACACAAGCTGATGAGACTTCAGGGCTCCCATTGAGGTTTTGACCCGTATCTTCAGCAGGTAACGCTTGGTCTGAACTGTTACTTGCATTCCGCCAACTCCATGGACTATAAGGGTCACATCCTCACTCCTTAAGTCCAGCTCACCAGCAGCCTCATGGGTAATATAATTGGTATCAGATGCCAGGTCTATCAAAGTTCCAATCTTTTGCCCAGCATTGGCAGTGACCTCAAGGATCATCATTATAACTGGAAACTCCTTGAGGTCATTCTCCGCTAGCAACCCCTGCTCTGGAACGGTTAAGCTAAATGTCTTTGAGACAGAGTTGCAGAACACATTCCGACACCGCTGAGCTAAATCAGGGGGCAAGCTCGTTAGGAACTCTTCCTGGCTTTCAGTATACCTCTTCCCTTCAGCTCTTGCTGGACTGGGCCTCAACCGCCTTGGGTCTCCTTCCTTGCTTCCAACCTTGGGACAGAGGTAGTAGTGATGACCTAGGCCTTGAGCGTCCTTGCACCCCTCATTTTTACACAGGAAGGTGGTCTTACACTCTGCGTTACCATCGTGAATCTCAAGACACCTCACACAAGCGCCGAACTTCTTAACGGCCTCCCTCTTTTCCCCCACTCGAAGCGTTTTAAATTTCTTGCAGTAGTACAACTTCTTCCTGTGACCCCTCTCTCCACAGACAATGCAAGATGCTTGAAAGCCTAACGAGTTAGTGGCTTTGGTCCGGGCATGCTTTTGTGGGATTTTTCTCTCTCTCTTACTGGAATCATCGTCCCTTAATTGGTCCAACTGCTCATAAATCTTTTCCTGACTTCTCAGGAACTTAAGGAGCATGTCAAATCTACCTTCAGGTGATGCAACCTCCTCCTCTCCTGCCGAACAGACCAACCATTCCTTTTTCAAGTTTTCAGGCAGTTTACTTTCTAAGGATTTCGTGACAAGAGGATTCCTCAAAGCACCCGTATTTCCCAACTCACTAAGGTCATACAAGGCCTTTTCAACAACCTGTATCATGTCCACAACCCTCCGTGGCTGATGGCCTCTCACTGGAGGCAGAGCCTGCAGTTCCTCTACAATCTCCAAGGCAATTGCTGATTTATTTCCAAACCGATTTCCAAGAACCCGAAATATTTCATCAGCTGTTCCATAGGTTGGCAGGCGGAGTTCTCTTGCCACCCTTTCCTCGAGACTATCCAAAAGCTGAAACTTCCTCACCTCCTTGGACCCAGTGGGTTCTCCTTGCTTTTGCAATGCTTCCCATTCCTTTTTCCAGAGGTAGAAGTTCCGCCTATTTCCATCAAACCGAGGAAGTGCTGTTGGCCTCAGCTTAATAGCTGGAGACGGGGGCAGGGTTGCATCTGAGGACCCATTATGTTCCAACTTCGCCTGTAATAGGTCAGCCTTCCCCGAAATCAACTCAGGCAACAAACTCTCTATGTTCCTCATACGCTGCTGAAAGTCAGGCCGCTCTGCATCTGAGATCCAACGACTCCATCGAAAAACAGCCTCTTTCGCTGCCTTTACCAGCCCCTCAAGGTGATTAAGCATCAACTCATACACCTCCAACTTCAGGCCAGGCTGACTCATCAAAAGGCGCTTACACTCCTTTTCAGCAGCCTCCAGGGCCACAGTCAATTCAGAGTTGCCGAAATTTCCCCATAGGACCTTCTGAACGAAGTGCTCCACATCGTCAAGTTTCTGTTCACGCTCCTCCACTGTCCTTTTGATGTCATCTCTCATGCTCTCTTTCGGGGTCGACACATGCTCCAACTCCTCCAACCAGGCAATTTCCACCTCCTCATTCGCCTCCAAGACCTTATCAGCATCCAGCACAACCTTATTGAAGGCTTCCATCAATTCATCGGCCGACATTTTCTTGCAAGACTTCATTACGGAGTTTGCTAGTCGGGAAAACCGCTGTTTGGCAGTCATTCGCTCTCTCTTTAATTGCTTCAGAGACTTTGACTCGGCCATTCTAAACCTTGGTGAACTCTAAATGGGAGGTACTGGGCTTGCCTTGGCAGCTATTAGACAGGAGCTTAAGTGGGCAGGCTTAGTTGAAGCTTCATAAACCAACTTACAGCGGTTTTTCACTGTCAAGTGATCACAATTCTTACTGTGCTTTACCCCTCACTTGATAGGGATGTACCAAAACTGAACATATAACTGGATTTCACTCAGAATAACCAGGCCTTCTTTTTGGACTCTTTATCCCTTTTTATTTTATCTTCGCTTTCCTCAAGCCAGGCATTTACAGGTGAAAAACCTTAAACCACAAAACACCAACTTTCACCAATCTATCTTATGAGCAAACACAAAATTTTACTTTAAATGCACATATATATATATATATATATATATATATACACACATACCCACAAAATATACAATAAATGACCAATCTCAGCTTCAAATTTCCACACAATTATACATAACTTGTTCTGAATAAAATTCCTCCAAACATCAAAGTTTAAGATCAAACCACTGGGGAAACACATAAATGAGTTACTCAACGCAATAAATTGCAATGAAAAGCTAACCAATTAGACAATCGAACAATAGGTTTAACACTTCTGCCCATATGAATTATTAAAAGGAAAGTTCACCCTTAATACTTTTTTTTTCTTTTTAGCAATTTAATATTTAACTTTTAGATAAACTAAAAATAGAAACCCCCCTTTTAAACCGCATTAATGCAAACATCTGAATCAATAAAACAGCATTCCACATATTGTCATTGAGACACTTACAGCACACCCTATTAAGAAATAAACCCCACTCGCAACAGGTAGTGCTTGCTACAAATAACATTTGCAACAAAATCTCCAACACGCATGGTTCATGGTCTTACCGGCTGTCCGTTCAGAGTCTACTTTTCAGTACACAATCACAGCACAGTTCCAGAAGCACTTGGTGTAGATTTGACCCTTTGCTTGTCGCGCTGCCAATGCGTTTTGCCGACTTTATCCAAAATAAAGAGCAGGTGCGTCCGTTAATGCCTTCCCCTCGGGTGCACACAGGTGAGTAAACTTTGGTTCCGCATGACCACTTGCGTGAACGACGTAACCACTTGCTGGAATGACGTTCATCGCAACAGTGTGGTATGCGGGCTGCTGGTGACCTCCTACCGCTCTGCCATAGAGAGCATCCTAACATACGGCCTTACGGTGTGGTATGCGGGCTGCTGGTGGCCTCCTACCGCTCTGCCATAGAGAGCATCCTAACATACGGCCTTACGGTGTGGTATGCGGGCTGCTGGTGGCCTCCTACTGCTCTGCCATAGAGAGCATCCTAACATACGGCCTTACGGTGTGGTATGCGGGCTGCTGGTGGCCTCCTACTGCTCTGCCATAGAGAGCATCCTAACATACGGCCTTACGGTGTGGTATGCGGGCTGCTGGTGGCCTCTATTACTTTTTTGTAGACAGTCCATCTGTGTGGTGCTGTTTGCACGAATTGTTTTTGGAAATGCACTTACAGTTTTGCAGATGTTAAGGGTGATTGCAGAAAACCATCATAGCAACTGATTAACTGCAATGTTGCTGTACAGTTCCTTATAATGGGCGCCAATGTAATGTCTAGAGTGGCAAATAAACTGATTCACCATTTACTGTCATGTACACCACTTAAAATGCTTGTTCTAAATGCAAATGTGTGAATGTAAATGTAAGCAGTAAAGCTACAATTTACGTTCAGTTTGCATGGTGGAAAGAACATTTAATCTGCCTTTTAAGTGTGATTAGAAGATCTAATGCCTGTGTGCTTGTAGTCAGATGGTCGCTGGTTCAAACCCAACCACAGCACATCTCTGGGTCCTTGAGCGAGGCCCTTAACCCCCAGCTCACTGGGCATCACTACGGGTGGCTGCCCTTCGCAGACAACTTACTCTGTTTACTCTAAAAAAAAGAGCAAGTTGAGGGAGAAATTAAGACAATTTCTCCACAGGGACCAGTAAAGTATCAATTATTATTACTGTATGAGAGACTGTCTAATATCAGATTGATAACAGACTCATACTGTGCTGAGCTTGTCTAAGAGAGATGAGTAGCAAATTCTCTCCCACAGTGTCTCAGCAATCTGTACAAAGAACTTTATATGCTCAGTATCTGCTCCTGTTTATCTAATTGTTCTCATTTTAACTGGATGTTAAGGAGTAAATTAATAAACATCATGTAATCTCAATTAGGACGCTTTTTCACTGTTACTTAAGTTCCCATGTGAACAGCCAATCAGATCAGCCTGATGTGTGTCTCTCTGTTTCCTGCCCTTTCATCCCGACCACGACCATGATCTCTCACTTAGCAGCAGAGCAGTTTATTCTAAACAGTGGAACCGCAAAGATGTTCAGACTCTTTGGTCTTCTCCTTTTCATTAGTAAGGCCCTAAAATATAAATTATAAATTATTTTTGGATTTTAATATTTTCATTTCTGGTATGATGTGATCATTGGAATTTGGCCATTTAATCTTCATCACAGTTAATAGTTATTTAGATTACTATTATATGTCTTATTTGATTATGATTTTTTTGTTTTTCTGTTTTTGCAGACACTGCACTGACTACAGATGTTGTTCAGCCCAGTCACCTGATGAGGGTTCAGCTTGGAGACAGTGTGACCCTGACATGCTTCTATCCAGAAGAAACAACTTCTGTTGCTTGGTTTAAGCAAGCTGTTGGTCAGAAGCCCCAGCCCATGGCGAAAGCACTTCTCTATGTACCTGGTGAATTTTACAAGGAATATAAAAGCATAAAACGTTACTCCTTACTGAATGCAGAGGGGAGTTTTAACCTCACTATTTCTAACGTGGAGCCGTCAGATTCTGCAGTGTATTATTGTGCTACTATGTTTCTTCATGAGGTCACCTTTGGGAATGGAACCTTTGTCATAATCACAGGTAAATGAGATTCCAGCTATTTTCATATTTGCTTTATTATAATGTCAGTAAGATTATTCCCTGTAAAATATTTTTGACAATTGAGTTGTTTCTCAATATAAAATTAGCAATTGTCTGCTTTGTTCCATAAATGTTTTTCTAAACATCAAACAAAAAATATTTATTATTATTTTTGTTGTTATTATTATTATTATTATTATACAATTTGTTGCATTTTGCTTGCTGTCAGTAATCTTCAGCCAAAAGCCTAACCTTCTCTTTATAGAGATGTTAATGTTACACATTGCAGTCTCTTTAAAACAAATAACATAAAAAAAAATGTATAGGACTGTGCAAATATCTTAAGCAACAAAAGAAAATAATTTTTGACGTTATTTATCTGAGCAGTCAGTGTGTATTCACTCTGAAAAAAAATGCATGATTTAACATAAGAACTAGGGATGTGCACCATTCAGAACTGATTTGAGAATGAAATTCTCAAATATGTATCTTAAAATTCAGGATTTTGAAATATGCATATGAACTTGAATTTCAGTTCATTTTGTTAGTCTGAATTAAATTTGAATTGTGGTTGAAAACAGGTTGTGGCATTGAAATTCATATTTTAATTTAAAGAAGAAGAACGAAAAAGGGTTTGGATTCAAATTCAAGTTCATATACGTACTGTAGTTGTAGCTTTTAACTATACAGTCTATTATTTAAATATGAATTATACATAAACACATTAACATTGTTGTCATTTTGTGCACTATAATGGATCTGCTCATAGGAAGAGCTGAGTGTCTCTCCTTAAACGTCAGTGTTGGCTGCAGTGACTGCAGTTTCTAACCTAAGAAACGTCCCAAACACTTTTCCTGCATCAAAAGTCAAACTAGTGCCTATTCCTGCCATGAAAGCTTCACATAATGTCACCGATACCTGAGCCAACCATGTTTATCAGAGGATGCCAACCCTTTGGCTGCAGCTTTCTCTGCACACGCTGAGAAAGTCTTCAGTGTAGCAGGAAAAGATTTCAGGCCAGAAGATTGCAAATTAAATCCTAAATAAGGCTAAATGTAATAATAATGAAAAATTGGCCATGTGTTTTGGAATAAAGCATAATTGCATTGGCCATGACGTTTTGCTTTTCGCTGTAGTGCTATGGTTGAATGGAAAAACGTACTTTTCCACACATAAGAAAATAAATAGGAACAACTATGAAACCAAGTAATTCCTTTTGCTATGAATTCTTTTTCTTTAATGTTAAAAGATAGACAAACTAGTAATCGGCAAACAGTAAGAAGCAAAGATAATACATTCGGCTCTTGAATTAAATCATACAGGTACTACAGCAAAATGCTCAAAAATACCAAAACACATCAAGAGCTAAATATGCAAAAACAATAAATACCTTCCTGTGGAAAAGGGGCAACATAAACCAAATGTAAAGTCACGAAAATCCTGAAAATATAAAGTACAGTTTACACACTTCATTTCTTTGAATTGAAATTAATTAAATTAATCTACCTTCATACATTAATACCAGACATTATATAATTATAATGTTTGTTATTATCATATAATTTTTATTTAGGTATTATGTAGGTGCAGTTAATGTATAGTGTTACCGGATATATACTAATAAGCAGTAATACAATAATAAGAGACAAGAATGTCAACTGTTCTCCAAGAAGTTACTGATTTCTTGGATGGCTAGAAGAACATCGATTCAGTTCCCAAACCTCTCAAAAATCTGTAAGAAAAATTTTTGAGGATCTGTATTTTCCATTCTTACTCTCAAAGCGCTGTCATCATGAACATTTTGCTTTTCAGGTAAAGACTCCAACAGCAGGACTGTGGTACAGCAGCCTGTGTCTGACACAGTGCAGCCAGGAGACACTGTGAGTCTGCAGTGTACGATAGAGACTGGGAGCTGTGCAGGAGAACACAGTGTTTACTGGTTCAGACATGGATCAGGAGAATCCCTTCCTGGAGTCATTTACAGCCGCGGAAACAGCAGTGATGAGTGTGAGAAGAGCCCTGAGGCTGGATCTCCTACACGGAGCTGCGTCTACAGCCTCCCCAAGGGGAACCTCAGCCTCTCCGATGCTGGGACTTACTACTGCGCTGTGGCCATGTGTGGGGAGATGCTGTTTGGGAACGGCACACAGCTGGATATAGATGGTAACACCCAGTGAGGGGAGATGCTGTTTGGGAACGGCACACAGCTGGATATAGATGGTAACACCCAGTGTGGGGAGATGCTGTTTGGGAACGGCACACAGCTGGATATAGATGGTAACACCCAGTGTGGGGAGATGCTGTTTGGGAACGGCACACAGCTGGATATAGATGGTAACACCCAGTGAGGGGAGATGCTGTTTGGGAACGGCACACAGCTGGATATAGATGGTAGCACCCAGCGTGGGGAGATGCTGTTTGGGAACGGCACACAGCTGGATATAGATGGTAGCACCTAGCGTGGGGAGATGCTGTTTGGGAACGGCACACAGCTGGATATAGACAGTAACACCCAGTGAGGGGAGATGCTGTTTGGGAACGGCACACAGCTGGATATAGACAGTAACACCCAGTGAGGGGAGATGCTGTTTGGGAACGGCACACAGCTGGATATAGACGGTAACACCCAGCGTGGGGAGATGCTGTTTGGGAACGTCACACAGCTAGATATAGATGGTAACACCCAGTGTGGGGAGATGCTGTTTGGGAACGGCACACAGCTGGAAATAGATGGTAACACCAAGTGTGGGGAGATGCTGTTTGGGAACGTCACACAGCTAGATATAGATGGTAACACCCAGTGTGGGGAGATGCTGTTTGGGAACGACACACAGCTGGAAATAGATGGTAACACCCAGTGTGGGGAGATGCTGTTTGGGAACGACACACAGCTGGATATAGATGGTAACGCCCAGTTTGGGGAGATGCTGTTTGGGAACGGCACACAGCTGGATATAGATGGTAACACCCAGCGTGGGGAGATGCTGTTTGGGAACGGAACACAGCTGGATATAGATGGTAACACCCAGTGTGGGGAGATGCTGTTTGGGAACGAAACACAGCTGGATATAGATGGTAACACCTAGTGTGGGGAGATGCTGTTTGGGAACGGCACAGAGCTGGATATAGATGGTAACACCCAGTGTGGGGAGATGCTGTTTGGGAACGAAACACAGCTGGATATAGATGGTAACACCCAGTGAGGGGAGATGCTGTTTGGGAACGGCACACAGCTGGATATAGATGGTAACACCCAGTGTGGGGAGATGCTGTTTGGGAACGGCACACAGCTGGATATAGATGGTAACACCCAGTGTGGGGAGATGCTGTTTGGAAACGGCACACAGCTGGATATAGATGGTAACACCCAGTGTGGAGAGTATATCTGCTTCTTCAAAGTTTTATTTAGCTTATTCTGCTATTAAGACATTTATTTCTTATTTTAATGTAATGAATTTTCTAATTTAAGTGCTTAAATTTAATTACACAGATGTTAATTTAATAATTATTTCAAATATGACAATAGAAATTGTTAAAATGCAAATAAAGTTCATGTTAAAATTGGACTACTTACAAAACAACTGCTGTAATGTGTTATAGATTTGATCTTTAACTAATGTAATGTAAGCAAATGGGAAATGTGTCTCTATATCATTATGCTGAAATCTATCTCTTTGTTACAGGCTTTCAGAAGCTGCTGGATCCTCTTCACTCTGGCTTGCTGATAGTTTTAGCTTGCAGCATTATTCTGAACGTTGCTCTCATTTGTATAAGATGTAAACTGACCTGTACACACTGTGCAGGTACGCTGCCCGGCTTTATGCACTCAGAATGACAAAATGTAGATTTTAACAAATTATAGAAATATAAAATTGTTTTATGATAGATAACATTTTCATATTAAAACCACTCTTGCAGGTAACCCAGTTTAAAAACTCACATTATTTACATAAAACTTTTTGTACTGCAAGATTTACATTTTTGTATAACTTTCATATTTTGCTAAATTTATTGAAATATGAATGTTGCAATAAGTTGCATATCAATAACTTTTATTACCAAGATCTCATTTATAGCAATTTTATTATATATGATATCTGAGAACAAATAACACATATCCAAACATGCACACTTACATTGACAGAAGTCATTTTTACTTTCATTTTTGAGACAAAAAGGATGTTGATTGCTTGAAAATTCGGAATGTTATCTGACCACTGTATGATACCGCGTGAAATTAAATAATATATTGATGTGTTATATATTTTAAACAGATGAAAAGAACAGTGATATATCAAAAGTGGAATGGTCACGCAAGCAAGTATGTAATAAATATTTCAAATTACAAATCGTCAGTAAAACAAATGAACCTCAGACTGATTTCCATCCTGGGATCAGCATTTTAAGTGCTGCTTGTGAAAATAAGTAATAGCAAACCGATTTGATCCATCCAATTCTGCCATCTTTGTCTCCCCAGTGCCATGACGAGGACACACTGAATTACGCTGCCCTGAACCTTAAGAAGCCAAAACCCAGGAGACCGAAGAAAGACGGGAATAATGACACTCTGTATTCTGACCTCCGCTACAGAGATTATGAATAAAGATGCTTCTCATTCATGTCAGTCACACAGAGTGTTCAGGGTGTAGCTTTAATAATGTTCAGAAGGAGGGCAGGGGAGCCAGTGCTTCTGAGACTGAATCACAGGATTTTACGGAGTTTGGTGTCAGTGTGTTTGGGGCGCATTTTTACTGGAAGTGCAAATGTTCAAGCCAGACTGGGGGCTGAGGGAGGGGGAGAGGGGAGCCACAGAGATTATTTCTTCATGGCATGGGGGGGAATAAGCGGCTTTAATGTTGTGGAAAGGCTGAGTTGCTGCAATCAGTTCTTTGATGTGACACATGCTTACTTGTCTCCCTTGTGTACCATGCTGAATGGTTTGGGGCAAACGCACAGGGACTGATCGATTATATTAAACAGATGAAAGAAACTGAATGAAAATTCCAAGTGTTCTTAAATTACATTTTTCATTTAATTGTGTGTTCTGGATGTATTTTTGAGTATATACATGTACCTGTATATGTACCTGTATATATACCTGTGTCGTTAATAACGATGTGGATAATTAAGAAAGAGGAGTTTTGTTTCTTGCTCCCTGTCCTGTTATTTGGCTCACAAACATACACACACATAGACACACACACAAACACACACACACACACAAACATACACACACACAGATACACACAAACTCACATGCACACACACTCACACACACACTGCTAGGGCTCTGTAAAAACACTACCATGCTCTTTTGTGTGAGTGAGGTGGGGGGTGTTAAATAAGATGAAAATGACAATGGCTGTACTTTTGTTATGTCAGTTGTGTTTCTATAGTCATTGTATCATATTCCACAAGCTTTTTATTCTACAAGATGTACAAGCGAGACAGTGTATTCAGTGGGGTGTTCAGGAGTCATTAGGTTCTGAAAAATGTCTTGCATTTAAAACATAATGTGCTTTTGAATACTTAAGTATTTTTAGATGCAAATACTCCAGTACTTTAACTGAAGTAAAAAATTAACTGAAAAGCTTTTAGTATTATTTGATGAGGAGTATCTATACTTAACTCAAGTAGTGAAGTTGTGTACTTTGTCCACCTCTGTCCAAAAGTGACATACAGCTGTAAGCTGTTTTGGTTTGTTTGTCTGCTGAGTGCTTCTCTGCAGTGCTGCAGATGTTTCCACTGGTTAGATGCAGCTCAGGAAGACTGACCCACTGACTGCACTGTGCTGGGCTCACTTTGCAAAGAGTAAAAACCACACAGAGAGAACAATATCTGCTTCTTGTAAGACCCTGTTTCCTCTCTACCTCACCCAGGTCACGCTTTGAAGTATTCAGCCTAAGTTATTTTATCCAAACAAGCCACCATTATTATTCATACAGCTGGACATTTGACTGGAGCACATGATTGCTACATATCACTACCCTGTACATGGAACAGAATGTACAGTTTTCACAACAGAACTTTAGAAAAGCAAAATTCTCATCAGTCCACATCTCTAACCACCACACATCCTAGGGTTCCCATTTATAATGGTACATTTTTGTTTTATTCACATTCTTTTTCATCACACAGATAAACACCATCCATTAATCTTACAGCATGTATCCTGGTCAGGGTGATGGGGACGACACCACCTATATCGAGTGTGATTTAAGGCCAAGACCTTAAAAGGGAGAGTCAAGACTGAGGCTTGTTACAAGAGCAGTGGGGCACAAAACAACAAACATCATTATGAATGTAAAAGAAATGTATGTATTTATAAATATAGGGTAATAATAGAAACAAAAAATAAGAATATATTACATACAGAGGAATATTATAGGAATATTAAAATTAACTTATACACAATCCTTAACTTATACAGAATCCTATTGCATGTAACATTATTGCTCATGTGCCAGATATTAGCCTCCCAAAGGAAGCTGCCACACAGGGAATAATGCACTGGCTCAATGCAACACTGCACATCAGTGAATAAGGAGGAACAATATTGCAGATCAGCAGCAGATAGAAACTGTATCAGAAGACAGTGAACAGGGGAAAAGTTCAATGAGCAGAGTGCAGATTATAAAGCCTGACTGCTGTGGGGCCCAATGACCTGCGGTACCGTTCTGTCACACGCCGGGTGTCTGAGTCTCTTACTGAAGGAGCTGCCCCGAGCCTCCATAGTCTGCTGGGGGGGTGAGAGGTGTCACATAAAATTGATGACAGCCTTGTTATCAGCCTGCTCTCATCCATCTACTCTACAGTGCCAAGGGACGCTCCTTCCTGATGATGAGAGGAGTCTAAGCATGTGGACATTTGGGATAATGTGAGTTCAGAACTGGATAGTCAGCTGTACGACTTCCAGTCTGTAGGCAGACTCATCGCCTTCAGTTATGATGGCAAACGCAGTAGTATCACCTGCAAAATTCAGGATCTTCACTGGAGCAGCAGTGATTTGTGTAGAGACTGAAGAGAAGGGGGAGAGCACAGAGCCTGGAGGAGCTCAGTGCTGAGGGTCAGCGTGTCTGATGTGTGCTGTAAGCATACAGATGTCCTGCATTTGTGGAACATTTTGTTTGTGCTGCTGTTTAAATGTGTTGTTGACGCTGCAGTCAGTAATTTTCCACTAGCAGTCTCACCTCTGCATTTTACAGGAAGACTGACCGACTGAGAGCAGGGTGTTTGTGTCTCTCGTCTCAGTGAGCGAAAACCACACAACCGTCAGGTCCTCAGCTCAGGCCCTCTGCTTCACTAGAAAAACCACAAAGGGTATTTTTATCTAAAAGGGGGTGAGCAAGTGAGATGTTATTGACAGCATGAATTTGTCTACTAACATTTTAAATTCAAACCTGAAAAGCAGTATGTCCAGGATGTCAGTAATTACATTTAGTCAGTATGAACAATTTGGGTGCAATAATACAGAATAATGTAGAATTTTGCATAATTCAGTTAATACCAGTAAGATACCGATCATTAACACTATAAGGTCATGTTGCTGAATCTCATTGTTAAAGTTAAATGAATCTACGCATTTTTATACACACAAGACTGTGCTTAGTTCATCTTTCAGTCAAAATCACACAATGAGGCAAATCTGAGCATCTTAATTGTGTCTGTGTGGAATGGCATCCCATGAGGGACTGTGCTCTGTGCTTCCTGGGACAGGTCCCACCCTCTCCAGACCCCGACGAGAAGTAGTAGTCGCTGGATAAAAGAATGACAAAAGATAAAAATACAAAATTCATTCTTGCTGTCTAACCTCTGATTACTGCATGACATTTCTGATTTCTGATAACTGATAAGTAGAAAATATGTTTAGTCTTTTGCTTGGTGGTAAGAAAAAAGGAGAACCAGAAAGAGCACAGTCATTTTCAAGGTTATTTCTCACTGGTCAGTGTGAAAGGTTGCATCGTTACTATAACGCCGGGCTCAGCACAGTGACTGCACCTGCGCTGCACTGTAGACCACAAGCCAGGCTGCAGACCATCAGCCCTGAAAGTTAAAACAGGACTCGTATGTGTGTCATGTGTTGTTTAATAAAAATTTACAGGACAGAACATAGTGGATTCAGTTTCCTTTGCTCTTACACTCCCAGTCCAAAGTGTGGCCACAACTGCTGTCAATGCATCTGTCTCTTTTATCACTGTGTTATTCACCTTAATATCAAAAGGCTCCAAAGCAGTACAGTAATGCAGAACAAATATTGTAACTAACAAGGAAGTGGGGAGGTAATGGGCAGAAGTGTTGGTTTTTGGTAACTCCACTCCTCTGACCTCCACTGTAATTTTAGGTTCCTTGGAACAATATTGTAAACCAGTCATCACACACCTAGGGGTTAAAGTCGACACCAACCTTAAGTTTGACACGCAGATAATGTCAGTTGTTAAGTCAAGCTTTTTACAATTGAGGCAGTTGGCCAAAATAAAGCCAATTCTTTCTAGGCAGCACTTTGAGACAGTAATCCACTCTTTTGTCACTACTAGTTTGGACCACTGTAACGCCCTCTATGTTGGGGTTAGAGGCTCCACTATTGTTCACCTCCAGAAGGTTCAAAATGCTGCCGCACATGGAAATATGAGCATGTCTCCCCCATTTTAGCCTCACTCCACTGGCTGCCCGTACATTTTAGGATTCATTTTAAAATTCTGTTATTTGCTTTTAAAGCCCTCAAGGGTCTTGCTCCACCTGACCTCTGTGAGCTGCTTCACCCTTACACCCCCACCCGCTCTCTCAGGTCAGCTGATCAGCTGTTCCTGACGGTTCCTAAGACTCAGCGTAAGCTTAGAGGGAATCGAGCCTTTGCAGTCGCAGCTCCTAAAATGTGGAATGACTTGCCTTTTCACATTAGAGAGGCCTCTTCTCTGTCCGTTTTTAAATCTCTTCTAATCTCTTCTCCTTCACCTTTGACACGTTGTGAGATGTTAATTTTAATAGTAAATTTTATTTTAATCTTAGCTTTTTCTTTATTAATTAATTGATTTTTTTAAATTTTATTAATGGCCTTTTACTCACATTTAATGTTTTGGTTTTTATTAAATTTCTTTTACTTCGTTTTTAAGTGTGTGAATGTTTTTATTTATTCCTTTGTGCAGCACTTTGGTCCATAAGGTTGTTTAAAGTGCTTTTCAAATAAAGCTGGATTGGATTCGATTGGATTGGAAGATGGCTCAACAAATCTCTTTCACAGTATGTAAAATTTGACAGAGGGGCGCAAGGTGACATTCTGTCAGGGGCCCAGAATTTTTAGCTACACCTCTGTGTTACTGTGTTTTTTTTTGTTCTAGCCATCAATAACTCTGGAGTTGCTATATCGCCACCTGGTGGTGAAAATATCAGACAAAAATATGTACACATGTTACCAACAGTTTGAAATTAGCAGGTTTAATAAATCGTCCCCACGGATGCCAGTCATGAAATTTGAGAATTGCAAATTAAAACACAGGAAAAAATCAGGAACACTACAAGATAAAATATTTACCAAACACTCAATGTGCATCCAGGGTGACAAGGGACAACTGGAGGATGATGTGACAATCTGACAGTGACATTCACAGCACTTTATATGTTGCCAAAAACAGAAAAGGGGATTAAAATCAAAAATCTGAAATCATGTATGAGGGTGGGGCTGCTTGGTGGTGCAGTGATTAGCACTGTTACTTCCCACCTCTGGGACTCAGGTTCGAGTCTCCGCCTGGGTCACATGTGTGGGGAGTTTGCATGTTCTCTCTTGCTAAATTGGCCGTAGGAGTGCATGTGTGTGTGAATGGTGTGTGAATGTGCCTTGCGATGGGCTGGCCCCCCCGTCCTGGGTTATTCCCTGCCTCGTGCCCATATCCTTCCAGGATAGGCTCCGGACCCCCCGCGACCCAGTAGGATAAGCGGTTTGGACAATGGATGGATGGATGTATGAGGGTGAGTCACAATGACGACTGCTGCTCTGTTGACTTGGTCCCAGGAGTCGTCAGCGTTGGTCTGCCGGGGCCCCCGTCCTGTCTGTGGAAGCACCCCTCTTGTTGGCTGTTCTCTCTGCCTGGGCCCCCTCTCCTGCTGCCTCACGTTTGGGTTGAAGTGGCTCCCCAGTGCTTCTGTAAAGCGCTTTGTGTATCTTAGAAAAGGGCTGTATAAATGTAACATTCATTCATTTATTCAAGGTCCCAGCCAGAAGAGTGCAGTCCCACACTGTCCCCCACAGCCTGAATCAGCTGCATGTTATAGGATTAAGACACTTCCTGCATTAGGCCATTTACCCTCAGTGTATTTCCACATACCCTGACAGGATGGATGACAATACTGTGGCCCTAATTTTCAATACACAGTTTTCACAGGAGTCTCACCCTCATCCACATTCTCTGCATTCCTTATCTCATGCTTCTTTGCCACCCGCATCTCCTCTGCCTGCTTCGTCTCATTTTCCCACAATTGAAACACATTCCAATTTGTCTCCGTTTTAGTTCAACCACATTAATACCTGAGCAACCAGTCTGATCCCGTTCCTCTAATTTCAAACTCATCTGGCTTATCTGATTGGGACTGAAGCTGCTGTTTCTAGGAAAACCACATTCGTCCCACTGGGGCAGGTCTGACGCCGCGTCCTTCCCATATTTCTCCCATAATTGTTGTAGAGAATTTCAGCTGGAGTTCCTTCCCAGAAGCAAGTCATTTCACTTTAGCACCTGTTACCAGTAAAAGTCAAGTCAAGTAGGTCTTTAATGTTATTTTTAACTTTACACAGTTGAGTATAGTACAGTTACAAAAGAAACTGTTTGCCTCGGACCAAGGTGCTACTTAAAGTAACACAAGACTAACACATAACAGCCTAGCAACATACTGTATAGTGCATAATGAGCAAAAACTGTGCAAACATTGCTGGGCAGTGCAAAAAGAGAGGACAACTGACACCAATGAGCACAAACAGCACAGTAAACCCAATACTGATAAGGCGCAGTTTGGATGTGCAATGAGGTAGCAATAAAAATAAATAAAAGTAACTGTAAACATGGCTACAATAAGATAAAAAATAGTGGTTAAATAATAAAGTGTGTTAATGAGTGTATGCGTGTGTGGTATCAGATTAGTGCCTGAGAGTTCAGTAGTCTGACGGCATGGGGGATAAAGCTGTTTGAGTCTGGCTGTAAAGGCCCGAATGCTCCAGTACCTATTTCCAGAAGGCAGGAGGGTGAAACGATAATGTGAGGGGTGGGTGGGGTCATCCACAATGGTGGTGGCTTTGCGGATGCAGTGTGTGGTGTGAATATCTGTGATGGAGGGGAGAGATACTCCAGTGATCTTCTCAACTGTTATCACTATCTTTTATAGGGACTTGCAATCTGAGGCGACACAGTTCCCAAAGCAGACCGTGTTGCAGCTGCTCAGGGTGCTTTCAACAGTTCCCTGATAGAGTGTGAGGATGGGAGATGGGCTTTTCTGCGCTTCCGTGGAGAGTAGAGGTGCTGCTGTGCTTTCCTTACTATGGAGCTGATGTTGAAGGACCTGGTGAGATTCTCCGCCAGATGGACAACAAGGAATCTGGTACTCTCTACGATCTCCACAGATGAGCCATCAATGTGCAGCAGAGAGTGGTCACTCTGTGTTTTGTGTTTTTCTAAAGTCAACAACCATCTCTTTGGTCAACATTCAGAGACAGGTTGTTGGCTCTGCAGCAGTCCGATAGTCATCGCACTTCCTCTTTATATGCTAAGTCATCGTTTTTATTGACGAGACCCACAGTCTTGTCATCAGCCTGATGTTGATGATGTGATTCAAAATGTGCATTGCTGCTCAGTTGTGAGTCATCGGAGTTAACAGCAGTGGGGGGCTCCAGTGCCCAGTGTGCTGGTGCTGGAAGTGCTGCTCCCGATCCGCACTGACTGAGGTCTCTCTGTAAGGAAGTGCAGGATCCGATTTCAAAGAGAGGTGATCAGGCCCAGCAGGCTCAGTTTCTTAGTCAGCTGCTGTGGAATGATTGTGTTGAAAGCTGAACTGAAGTCTATGAACAGCATAGAGCATAAGTGTCTGAGTGAAGGATTTTGTTAACCTGGAGATGCGCTTCTATGGGGTCACCTGTCTGTGTGGAACCATCTTGTTCATACTGCACACAGTGAGTACATTGCACCTGCCGGTCCATGTTACATCACAGGAATGACCTGAGCAAGCTTAGGCATCTTGGGTGTGAACTGGATCATTAGCACCTAATAGCTGTGCTTTTATTATAGATGCTCTACATTTTATTTACATAAATATTTCTCCTCTTTCCATATTTAGCAGTGAGGTCTGCAATGCCACTCATTTTGTGTCACACTGTTGGGTGTCAGCAGGAGCAAACTGACTTTCTATATAGTTCTCTCACCTCGTCTCAGTGACCTCCCATCATCAGCAAGGAATAGGAGTGCTATACGTTGTCAGCTGAGCTATAGTCTACTTCTTATGTTCCTCTTCTCTTCAGGTAATGAGCAGCTCCCTTTTTGAAGCTTGAGACTTGGTTAGTCTGTTGTTTGACTAAAGTGTTGTTAACTTCCACAGAACTGGCCAGGGATGGTGAACTTCCTGTGCAGGGTCACAGGGGGTCTGGAGCCTATGCTGGATGATATGGGCACAAAGCAGGGAATAACCCAGGACCAGGTGCCAACCTGTTACAGGGCACACACACCACTCAGACATGGGCAATTTGGCAGCTCCAATTAATCTTGGCATATTTTTGGACTGTCGGGCAAAACAGAAGAAACCCCATGACACCTGGAGAACATGCAAGATCCACAGACGTGACTTGAACCCTCCTCCCAGATGTGTCAGGCAACAGGCCTAACCACTGTGCAGCTCCTACGTACAAACAGTGAAATTAAACGATGTTGCTGATGTAGTTATGAAGACTGTAAAAATTAACAATGGCAAAAGTAATCAAGCAGATATTCAGATTCCTTCATGAATGTTTTATGCATAAAAAGGAGAAACAAGAGGAATATCTCATCACAACCTTTATTTTGAACAGCTTTATTACAGGACATCATGGGGTTCACCTAAAACAGCTGAACAAAGGTCATTTTAACTGGTTCAAGATTTATTGTCATTAAGTACAGGATGTACCAAAATACAATGAAATCTGTACTTGTGTTTAATCCAAGACTGATGCCTTATTTGATAATACATACAAGTATCAGGTAGCAGAAATGAAAATGTACATAAACATGATGTCACGTCCGGCTCGTACGACCCTCGTGTGTGCCACGCCCCCCTGATTATCCACGTGTGCTTCCCCGATCGTGCCCAGCTGCACCCTGTTGTTTTGCTCTGTCTTGTCTATTTAGTCCATGTCTTGCCTTAGTTTCTTGTCCGTCATTGATGTTTGTTAATGTCACTGCCAGCGTTCCGTCCTGCCCTGCTCTTTCCCTTGAATAAATCCCCGTTTTCCCCGTACTTCGCCTGCTTGCCTGCTCCTTGCCCGCTGCTCTGCCCGCGCGCTCACCCGCATTACCAGCGCAAATCCTGACACATGACATAAATACACACATAAAATATATTCACTTAAAAGTGTCAGCAGTATGACATGTAGATGCTATTGGGTACGGAATAGGATGAAATAAATAATGATGTCAACTAGGGCTGCCACTGAAAATCTGTCAACATCAATATTTTAAATTGACATATCAGTTTACGTATTAAAATAATGTAATTTTTAATTTCAAGTTATTTTTAATTATTTTAACAAAAAGATGGTTTTACACTGTGTAAAGTTTCGATGGCAAACCACACAGCACTGGCGCTATACACGAGCACCTGAAGGGAAAACACACAGGCACTATTCTGGATGATGGACCACCAGAATAGGCAAAACTCCACCGTATGTGTTGTCTATTAATGGTTATTAAAATACCATTAATACAGAAAGCTTTGTGTTATCTTTTGCTATTATAGTTGCTAAATACACTCATTATTAAAGCCATGAAATTGTCTGCTTGTCGAACGAAATTGTCGAATGTTTTACCCAGGGGCCCACACAACCCATAATCCGTCCCTGAACCGTATAGTGTTAACACGTAGATTTTAGCAGTATTTAGAAGACCGACTCTTGGTGTTTGAAAAGAAGCATCAGCCCAGTTAACATATTTTCTTTGATGAGCCTAGAGATATCTCAAGATTGCACATTTATGGTATCATAGGAAAATTGGGTTATAAATCACTTTCCTATTCTACATGTGATTCTGTGTATTGACATTGTTGATCTGCATCTAATCTACTGTAATTACAGGTGATGCAATATCCCAGCAGTCTGATAATCACCTGCACAATGAGGCAAAAGGCTTGGATTTTATATCCTTCATTCCTTCAGCACCATCCAAAGTTGATGTCTTTTTCCATCAGAAAGTTAGTGGGCCTTATCCTGACCTCTGGATGTTCTGCAAGAACTTGCTGCTACTGTCCTATGGGCAAGCCGAAGTGGAACGAATAGAGGTGGAGACCTGCAACTTATCAGAGGAAACAGTTGTTGCACAGAGGCTTATATGCGACCATGTCAGAGTGTGTGGGGGAGCAACCAAAGCGCCTCTGACCAAAGGTGAAAGATGAGCAAAAAGCAAAAAAGAAAACTTGAGGAACTCAAGACGAAGAGAGTCTCACTGGAAAGTGTATGTGAGAGTTTACAAAAGGATGCTGAGCACATGGCAGAGGAAGCAGAGAGTGCTGCTGGAACAACAACAACAACAACAAATTTATTTTTATATAGCGCATTATCACAACATTACATTGTCTCAAAGCGCTTTACAGTATCCTCACCCAAAGCCCCCAGTGAGTAAGCCATAGGCGACAGTGGCAAGGAAAAACTCCCTAGAAGGAAGAAACCTTGAGAGGGACCAGACTCAAAGGGGAAGCCCATCCTCCAGGGGCCGACAGGGATAGTCAAATAGAGAGAGGAGAGCAAGGAAGATAAGCCAATGCCGAAGCCGAGTCTTCTTCCAATTGCCAGGCAACCAGAGGTAAGGCAGCGGGTCATACATGGAAGATCAGAACGGCGAGCTGGATGCAGGGACGTCACTGGTGGTGGTCGGGTGTGCTGGATATCTTGATAGAATAGAATTGATAGGAACCAAAAGGGCAACATTACTTACCAAGTCCAATACTCTGAGGCGACGAGCGAAGGAGGAGAAAGAGCAGTTTGTGGTCTTAAAGGCAGATACTGAAGAGTGGGCTACTGCACTGCGACTCCTAACACATCAAGAGTGAATCGGTGGAAACAAAAATATTTTGTATGTGTGTTAATGAGTGTATGCGTGTGTGGTATCAGATTAGTGCCTGAGAGTTCAGTAGTCTGACGGCATGGGGGATAAAGCTGTTTGAGTCTGGCTGTAAAGGCCCGAATGCTCCAGTACCTATTTCCAGAAGGCAGGAGGGTGAAACGATAATGTGAGGGGTGGGTGGGGTCATCCACAATGGTGGTGGCTTTGCGGATGCAGTGTGTGGTGTGAATATCTGTGATGGAGGGGAGAGATACTCCAGTGATCTTCTCAACTGTTATCACTATCTTTTATAGGGACTTGCAATCTGAGGCGACACAGTTCCCAAAGCAGACCGTGTTGCAGCTGCTCAGGGTGCTTTCAACAGTTCCCTGATAGAGTGTGAGGATGGGAGATGGGCTTTTCTGCGCTTCCGTGGAGAGTAGAGGTGCTGCTGTGCTTTCCTTACTATGGAGCTGATGTTGAAGGACCTGGTGAGATTCTCCGCCAGATGGACAACAAGGAATCTGGTACTCTCTACGATCTCCACAGATGAGCCATCAATGTGCAGCAGAGAGTGGTCACTCTGTGTTTTGTGTTTTTCTAAAGTCAACAACCATCTCTTTGGTCAACATTCAGAGACAGGTTGTTGGCTCTGCAGCAGTCCGATAGTCATCGCACTTCCTCTTTATATGCTAAGTCATCGTTTTTATTGACGAGACCCACAGTCTTGTCATCAGCCTGATGTTGATGATTTGATTCAAAATGTGCATTGCTGCTCAGTTGTGAGTCATCGGAGTTAACAGCAGTGGGGGGCTCCAGTGCCCAGTGTGCTGGTGCTGGAAGTGCTGCTCCCGATCCGCACTGACTGAGGTCTCTCTGTAAGGAAGTGCAGGATCCGATTTCAAAGAGAGGTGATCAGGCTCAGCAGGCTCAGTTTCTTAGTCAGCTGCTGTGGAATGATTGTGTTGAAAGCTGAACTGAAGTCTATGAACAGCATAGAGCATAAGTGTCTGAGTGAAGGATTTTGTTAACCTGGAGATGCGCTTCTATGGGGTCACCTGTCTGTGTGGAACCATCTTGTTCATACTGCACACAGTGAGTACATTGCACCTGCCGGTCCATGTTACATCACAGGAATGACCTGAGCAAGCTTAGGCATCTTGGGTGTGAACTGGATCATTAGCACCTAATAGCTGTGCTTTTATTATAGATGCTCTACATTTTATTTACATAAATATTTCTCCTCTTTCCATATTTAGCAGTGAGGTCTGCAATGCCACTCATTTTGTGTCACACTGTTGGGTGTCAGCAGGAGCAAACTGACTTTCTATATAGTTCTCTCACCTCGTCTCAGTGACCTCCCATCATCAGCAAGGAATAGGAGTGCTATACGTTGTCAGCTGAGCTATAGTCTACTTCTTATGTTCCTCTTCTCTTCAGGTAATGAGCAGCTCCCTTTTTGAAGCTTGAGACTTGGTTAGTCTGTTGTTTGACTAAAGTGTTGTTAACTTCCACAGAACTGGCCAGGGATGGTGAACTTCCTGTGCAGGGTCACAGGGGGTCTGGAGCCTATGCTGGATGATATGGGCACAAAGCAGGGAATAACCCAGGACCAGGTGCCAACCTGTTACAGGGCACACACACCACTCAGACATGGGCAATTTGGCAGCTCCAATTAATCTTGGCATATTTTTGGACTGTCGGGCAAAACAGAAGAAACCCCATGACACCTGGAGAACATGCAAGATCCACAGACGTGACTTGAACCCTCCTCCCAGATGTGTCAGGCAACAGGCCTAACCACTGTGCAGCTCCTACGTACAAACAGTGAAATTAAACGATGTTGCTGATGTAGTTATGAAGACTGTAAAAATTAACAATGGCAAAAAGTAATCAAGCAGATATTCAGATTCCTTCATGAATGTTTTATGCATAAAAAGGAGAAACAAGAGGAATATCTCATCACAACCTTTATTTTGAACAGCTTTATTACAGGACATCATGGGGTTCACCTAAAACAGCTGAACAAAGGTCATTTTAACTGGTTCAAGATTTATTGTCATTAAGTACAGGATGTACCAAAATACAATGAAATCTGTACTTGTGTTTAATCCAAGACTGATGCCTTATTTGATAATACATACAAGTATCAGGTAGCAGAAATGAAAATGTACATAAACATGATGTCACGTCCGGCTCGTACGACCCTCGTGTGTGCCACGCCCCCCTGATTATCCACGTGTGCTTCCCCGATCGTGCCCAGCTGCACCCTGTTGTTTTGCTCTGTCTTGTCTATTTAGTCCATGTCTTGCCTTAGTTTCTTGTCCGTCATTGATGTTTGTTAATGTCACTGCCAGCGTTCCGTCCTGCCCTGCTCTTTCCCTTGAATAAATCCCCGTTTTCCCCGTACTTCGCCTGCTTGCCTGCTCCTTGCCCGCTGCTCTGCCCGCGCGCTCACCCGCATTACCAGCGCAAATCCTGACACATGACATAAATACACACATAAAATATATTCACTTAAAAGTGTCAGCAGTATGACATGTAGATGCTATTGGGTACGGAATAGGATGAAATAAATAATGATGTCAACTAGGGCTGCCACTGAAAATCTGTCAACATCAATATTTTAAATTGACATATCAGTTTACGTATTAAAATAATGTAATTTTTAATTTCAAGTTATTTTTAATTATTTTAACAAAAAGATGGTTTTACACTGTGTAAAGTTTCGATGGCAAACCACACAGCACTGGCGCTATACACGAGCACCTGAAGGGAAAACACACAGGCACTATTCTGGATGATGGACCACCAGAATAGGCAAAACTCCACCGTATGTGTTGTCTATTAATGGTTATTAAAATACCATTAATACAGAAAGCTTTGTGTTATCTTTTGCTATTATAGTTGCTAAATACACTCATTATTAAAGCCATGAAATTGTCTGCTTGTCGAACGAAATTGTCGAATGTTTTACCCAGGGGCCCACACAACCCATAATCCGTCCCTGAACCGTATAGTGTTAA
This sequence comes from Brienomyrus brachyistius, assembly GCF_023856365.1. Taxonomy (NCBI): domain Eukaryota; kingdom Metazoa; phylum Chordata; class Actinopteri; order Osteoglossiformes; family Mormyridae; genus Brienomyrus; species Brienomyrus brachyistius. The sequence continues at coordinate 4,683,667 of NC_064541.1, forward strand.
CACGTAGATTTTAGCAGTATTTAGAAGACCGACTCTTGGTGTTTGAAAAGAAGCATCAGCCCAGTTAACATATTTTCTTTGATGAGCCTAGAGATATCTCAAGATTGCACATTTATGGTATCATAGGAAAATTGGGTTATAAATCACTTTCCTATTCTACATGTGATTCTGTGTATTGACATTGTTGATCTGCATCTAATCTACTGTAATTACAGGTGATGCAATATCCCAGCAGTCTGATAATCACCTGCACAATGAGGCAAAAGGCTTGGATTTTATATCCTTCATTCCTTCAGCACCATCCAAAGTTGATGTCTTTTTCCATCAGAAAGTTAGTGGGCCTTATCCTGACCTCTGGATGTTCTGCAAGAACTTGCTGCTACTGTCCTATGGGCAAGCCGAAGTGGAACGAATAGAGGTGGAGACCTGCAACTTATCAGAGGAAACAGTTGTTGCACAGAGGCTTATATGCGACCATGTCAGAGTGTGTGGGGGAGCAACCAAAGCGCCTCTGACCAAAGGTGAAAGATGAGCAAAAAGCAAAAAAGAAAACTTGAGGAACTCAAGACGAAGAGAGTCTCACTGGAAAGTGTATGTGAGAGTTTACAAAAGGATGCTGAGCACATGGCAGAGGAAGCAGAGAGTGCTGCTGGAACCAAAAGGGCAACATTACTTACCAAGTCCAATACTCTGAGGCGACGAGCGAAGGAGGAGAAAGAGCAGTTTGTGGTCTTAAAGGCAGATACTGAAGAGTGGGCTACTGCACTGCGACTCCTAACACATCAAGAGTGAATCGGTGGAAACAAAAATATTTTGGTTCTTTGCACTTTTGGAGTATTTTACTTTCTGTGCTTGTTTGTACATTGATCACAGCCACAATATTTTATAATTACAAGGTAGTTTTATGTTAGAGCTCTTGCTCCAATAAATATGTGCCTTGTAATCAAGTAAATTCTAGGCTATTCAGTTTTTTTTGCCGTCGTGATGGTCGTGGGTTGTGAAAAAAGCCTTCTTCTTAGGGGTACCGCTGGGGCAGCCGGGCGTATGTCGTGGCTTCATTGAGTACTTATGTTTGTCATGCTGCCTGTGTACTTTATAGCAGCACAACATATTTCTGCAAATTGCATGCGTCAAATTGTCCGTCTCTCTTAAAAAATATGAAGTGTCACTAGAATTTTAAACGGGGAATCAATCTCAATGAAAAATATTCGTCAAGTTTTGTTGGTAACGTTTCTAAATAATAAAGACATACTAATAATTATATATTAATAAATCGGATGAACGATGCATCCCAAATTGTATCCGCTGCGCACTTCTTAATCAGGGCAATCGCATCGTGGACGTTTATGCAGACGCCCAAAAAGACTTACTTAAGAAAACTGTTGCATGATAATTTGTACCATTTTCAAGGGTGGGGGGCGTGCAGTAGATGCCCCCTTTTTTGTGCTTCTGCCGTTCAAACCGAGCAGCACTGAGTTTGTCACGGCACCTGACGCCAAATCTCCTGCTTAGCTGCTACAGACAGAACTATCTTCAAATCACCACTAGGGGGTGTCAATGCTGCAGCTTCGTTCTATGGTTGATCTTTTTCAAATACAGTTTTTTTTCTCTCTCTCCACATAATCAACTTAACTGATTAGCGTTCTTTCATAGTAATGGTTTTTAATCCGTGTTAATCTTCTGAACAGTGACTAGTAAAGGTTCTATGAGGTTGTCCTACTTACTATGGATTTTAAGTTTTTTATCAAGGTGTTAAAACGTACCACAGTTGCCAGTCCTGTGTTTTATGTCATGGCACTGCTCAGAACAACACAGATGGTGCATCACAACACAAGGGAGTACAAGACAACATGGTGCAGAAACAGTGCGATACAAAGCAGGACAAAACTGGATGATATGTGGTCAGTGGTGGATAAAGTGCAGAAACAGCTGTACAGTGCAGCTGCCGTGGAAATGACTGTTACAGGGGATGCAAAAGCTGCAGGTTTGAATTGTTTGGCGAATGAAGCTGTTCATGAATCTGCTAGTCAGTGTTTGTGGATGGTGGTCAGAGTCCTGGATTATAGACTGAACCTTGTTACTGCGGCAGTTAAAGTACAGCTGGTCAATGGAGGGCAGTTCAGTGCGAATGATGTTCTTAACAGACTTCACAATGTACTGCCTTCCTGTCATGTGGCTCCACCATACCATAGTACTACTGTTAGAACCAGGGATGTAACGATACATTCAACTCACCATTTGATACGATTCACGATTCTGAGTTCACGATACGATTTTCTCATTTTTTGCAGAATGAGCTGCAGACAAATATATTCAAAAATATTCTTATATTTATCTTTCTGAACTGTTGACACTGTTGTGAACAGTGCAACTGAATTTGAATAAAATACTGTTGAAAAAATCCCAAATCAAAATAAGTAAATAAAAAAAAATAATAAATCAAATAAATAAGCTAAGGTTTGCATGGCAGCTTTTTAGCGGGCTTTGCCCTTTTAATAATCTTCGCTCGGCTCACGGTGGTGCCAGTGGACCTGTTTGTGTATGTTTTCAGTCTTTTACAATGTTTGCATGCAGTTTATGTCTTGTCTGTGCTTTTCTCGCCGTTTCCTCATCGTTTGTGATCACCGGAAAGCTAATATGCTGCCGGAGCCCCCGGTGAAAATGGGGAGAGCATGCGAACTCCACACAGAAAGGGCCCTGGACCGAAGCCAGGACCGAAGCCAGCACTAACCACTGTGCCGTCCTCCGTTTCAAATTCATTCGCCATCTCGCGCTTGGTCAAAACCAAAAACAGACGTACGATGTCGACGTGATACACAGTGACATCTGACGTCAAACTCACATTGTGAAATCAAATGTAATATTACACCAGTTTTTCTGTTAAAGTACTGTGAAGTACTCCTACAATAGTGATTCATTTTCCACATCAGCCGGTTTAAATCGTCATGCATTTGCACCGATTTTTAACTGATTTGTGATTCATCGTTACATGCCAGGGCCAGCAGCTCTGCATGGCTCAACCCTCATAAACATTCTCCACACATGCTGTTCAGGCAGTGGCCACAGAAATTCCCCCAGTGAACTTTATGCTTTCTGTCGGAGAGTATTCTGTGTTCTGGCCTTAAACCCTGCATACTACTTTGCAGACTTTGATCCTCTTAACAACAATTGGCATTTCTGGTGGCTGAATATCCATCCATCCGTCATCCAACTGCATGCTTAAAAGCTGTGAATAATAGTAATAATTCTTAAAATTGCAACTATCTAGAATTTCAGCCTAGTTACTCAGTTAAATCACTATTTAAACCTAAAATAATTTCTATATGTGTGATAGAATCAAAAAATATTTTGTTTTACATATAAATCTTCACAAGGTGTATTACACATGGTATTCCCCAGACACCGCCACCCCAACAGATGCTTTGTTTGTTAAGACAATAGCTGAGAAAGTGGTTGATCGATCTTTTGCAGCTTTTACCAAGGTTTGTACAAGCCAAAATTAAATTTTGAAACGGATCCCTGCCACACCCTGCCCTCCTGAACCTCCCGTTTCCTCCCTAGTGTGGTATAACGTGCCATGCCTGTTCCGCGTTTGTTTTACCTCTCCTTCCTGCCCTTGTGTTACTCATTTCAGGTGCCTCTAGTTTGCTCCCTGCTTATCCTTGTATAAATGTGCTTCTCAGTCCTGCCATTAATGTTGCTGCTGCTGTTTGCCTGTGTGTTCTTCCCTGCTTATGATTCCCCCGTGATCCAGTTGTCTTCATATAGATAATGTAACTCTACTGCCTCAGTCCAGTATTATCTCTGACCATCATCTTATTGCGTTCAATATTTCCCTTGCTCAAATATTAGCCCCCCGACTCGCTTCTATATGCCAAACATACAATCACGTCAAATACAGCGAGTAACTTTATCAATAATCTCCCTGAGCTGTCGTTTTCAGCCAAACTAATGTCGAATTCTGCTGAACTTGATAGCATTACGGATTATTTAGCATCTATGCTTAATTCCACTAGAGAAAATTGCTCAGTTAAAAATAAAAAAAACAGAGTAAATAAAACTGCTCCTTGGTATAATGATCACTTGCGTACTTTAAAACTGGAGACACGGAAATTAGAACTGTAGGGAGCCGCCCACTGGCCCAATGGCGGAATCCAATGGCGCAGCCGAAGGCTGTGAATGCGTGTTGGTCCTTCCAAGCGCTCCTAGGAATTACTTACCCTTTTTAATATGCAAAATATTCTTTTAGACACATATCTGACTCCATTTTATTAAAGACCTTATTTCAGTATATTGTAGTCATGACGTTTATGTTGTTTGGATTACTTCGAGACTTTAGATTACCAACTCTAGTTTACCCCCGACGAAGGAGTCCGCCAGATTCGCCTCGGCCGACAGGTCGATCCGTGGGCTTGTTCCACAGGGTTTGTCTTAAAGGTTCGGAAATTGCCACCATTTAAGACAATGTCAGCCTCTGATTATTCGGGTCCCTCGACCTATATAATTTCCCAAAGGCTCAGTGTCTGCCAATTACTGAGCTTGTGGGTGCCTCGGAGATTAAGCCGATGTTTACCCAAACCTCACGTACGTCCACCTCAGAGGCTCAGCCGGGGGCAGCCCATATAATAACGTGTGTCAACCTCAGCGGCTGTGAAGGCGCACCTTCTGTTGCGGTAGTTTGTACGAGGTTTACTTTTGGTTTGTCTCAGGGACTCCGCCGATGCCGCCCATTGTCTTACCATGTGAGCGTCTCAGGGACTATGCCCGGTGCCTAGGAACATAGTGTGTATGCCCCTCAGAGGGTAGACCTGTACCTTTCATCAGCATGTGTTAACCTCAGAGGTTACGCCGGCCCGTAACTGAGCGTGTGCGAACTCCAGAGGTGTAGTTTTGGTATCCACCTAACTTAACTTGGGCAGTCGAGTTTGGGACCCGGATAAAGGGGATTTAACCCAGAGGCTGCAAGATAGTATTTACCACCATAGTCCTAATAAGGATAGAAGTCCAATCTGGAAAGTTTATGAAGAAGTTAGCAAATCAGACAGTCATAAAGTAATCGAAACAACATTTATTAAACATACTACAATATACAATTATTGACATGTGGACACATACTTGTAAATACATTTGGACAAATACAATATTAAACAATCACATTCCTCAGCTGAGAGTGAACAAAGTTCTGTGGAAAGTATCTGACTACAGATGGACTTTCGCCCAGTTCTCTGCAGGAGCTCTGATTACAGAGTGACTCCTCGACTACTTCTGAAGCCCTTCCTTAAGTATCCAGACCAGGTGATGGCTTGTCTCTGAAGACTGACCAATTTCGGTCAATGGTTAATTTTAGGGGCATTGCTGACCTTGGTTCTCAAGTCCCCAGCCAATCAGATCACTTTAGGGGGTGGTCGTAATTCCCTTGTTCTACCATGTGAGAGGCTCTCTCAGTTTGGTGGGTTGAGCCGAAGTTTCTGTATTTCTCTTAGGAAAAGCTATACTGCCTTAAATCTGAGAGTATAATACTCCTCGTCTCATGCCTATTCAAATGAGACCAAACATGCGTGTATTTGTCCCTAACATCTATGTGTGCTGAGTTATCCTGTTTATAGTGGAAAAGGTGTCTGTGTCTGGAGGCTGACAGCTGTTGTTGCTGTGGATTGATTGTGGATCTCTGGTCACTCCGGGGGTGAAAGGTCTTGCTTTTTCTGTGTTGCTCCAGTTATTCCTATCCAGTCTCTCAGGAGCCGGCAGGCCTTTGCCTTCCTTAAAAGGGGTGGTTTGACGAGTTGAGTCCAGTCTTGCCTGGGCCAGCGGAGCTCTGAAATAGACTGATGCAGGCTGATCAGAGTTGGGGCCTGCAGGACCTATAAGTTTTATGTCCTTACAGAATGTAAGTGGCATCATACTAAACTAGTGGTGTTCGAACTAGCATGGAAAGAGGCTATGGGTAGCTACAAAAAGGCTCTTAGTGCCGCCAAATCATCTAGTATCTATCAGAACTAATTGAAATAAACAAAAATAATCCTAGATTCCTATTTACTATGGTGTCCAAGCTGACTAATAACCACTGACCACTGGTTATTTTCCAGTGACGACTTTATGAAATTTTTTGACCAAAAATATGCTCAATTAGACAGAACATTTTGAATATTCCAATAACTACATTCTCTGGCCTTGACACGGCATGTGCTAATGCTGCAATCACCCTATTTGAAGCATTTACCAGGGTTAACCAGTCAGAACTGATGTACTTAATTTTATCTTCAAATTCATCTACTTGTATACTAGACCCTGTTCCATCAAAATTATTCAGAGATGCTCCCAGCATTGATTGAACCGCTACTAGCAATAGTTAAACTAAAACATATAATCATATTACCCCAATTTTATCTTCACTGCACTGGCTGCCAGTTAGATTTCGTGTTGACTACAAAACACTGCTCTTAACCTATAAAGCTGTAAATAGTCTTGCACCGCAGTATGTGAGTGACCTCATTTGCGTTCCGAATCATACACTTAGATGACGAGATGGAGGTATTCTATCCATACCCAGAATAAAGAACGTTACCTTTGGGGGAAGAGCATTTGCTCATAAAGCACCACAGCTATGGAATAAACTTCCTATTAGTGTTCGGAACTCAGACACAATCTCTGCTTTTAAGTCAAGGCTTAAGAAGTACCTCTTTAGCCAGTCTTTTGGATAGTTAAATCTTCTTTTCTAAGGTGAATGGGAAGTCTGGAGGTTCATAGTTATTTGAGATTAAAGGGGAAAGGGGGGATTGGTGCTGTCGTCCTGCCACTCTCGCCGATCACTTAAGCTGTGGATGGGAGGTGGCTTGATGCCAAAACCCCTGTAAACCCTCATGCCTGTGCTTCCTTCCAGGTCTCTTTTAGCCAGGCTGTCATAGTTGCTTTAGTCCTGCCGGTTAGGTGTAGGGCAATAACTCTTCTCCATCTTCTATTTTCCGAGCTGATACCGAGCCGACTACACCGTGTGAACCCGCACCTGGACTCCTGGATATAACTACATGAAACCAACTGGGACTTTATAACTATATGAACTCTAATGAATGTCAATGTAAATGCAGTTTCATGCTCCCTGGTCGCCCAGAGGAGGATGGGGTCCCCTTCTGAGTCTAGGTTCCACTCAAGGTTTCTTCCTGCTAGAGGGAGTTTCCTTGCCACTGTCGCCTCAGGCTTGCTTGGTGGGGTTCTGGCCGGTTAAATGTAAAGTGCTTTGTGACAATGCATGTTGTTAAAAGCGCTATATAAATAAAATTGAATTGAATTGAAGAGCTTCCTCAGATTCATTTTAAAATGTTCTCCAGCTAATTTCCACTACGGCCCCAAGTTCTAGTTGGAACAATTGGCCTTTTTAATTACTTCCCCACACTGACGAGAGTGGAACATGAAAGCATCAACATACGCACCGAGGTCATTCTCATAATCAGCTAACTTTATTTCAGTGGAACCCATAAAATATCTGTACTTTATATTTCTGCTCCCTGCATGGACAGCCTTACATTTATCTACTTTAAATTTCATCTGCCATGTATCAGCCCAGTTGCTAATTAAATCCTATTGTAGTCTCTCCGCTGATAGATCAGTATCTGCTACATCACTCACCTTGGTATCATCAGCAAATTTAACCATTTTACTGTATGTACTGATGTCAATATCATTGGCGCAAATTAGGAACAATAGTGGTCCTAAAATTGAACCCTATGGTATCCCACAATGAACGCAGGTCCACTGTGACATTATGCCTCTAATAACTACCCACTGCTTCCTGTCTGTAAACCAGTTTTCAATCCAGGCTGATACAGTTTGTAAAAACCCTGTAGCTTTGAGCTTAAGGACTTCTGGAAATCTAATAATTCAATGAATCTACATGGTGCTGAGTTATTTGTGTTCTCTACTGTGAACACCCGTGTAAAATAATCATTAAATTCATTTACTATATCAATTTCATTTTCAATTATAAAGCCCTTACTATCCTGTAAATTAGTGATTTCAGCTTTTAGAGCTCTTTTGGAGATAAAACATTGGAAGAAACTTTTAATGTCATTCTTAGCTTCCAATTCAATCTTCCTTTCTACATTCCTCTTATTGAGTCTAATGTTATTTTTTAACTCAACCTGTAGACTCCTGCTTTATTTTGCCCTTCTCCTCCGGACTTTATTCTTAATTTCCTTAGTAAACCACCTTGGTTGTAGTTTCCTAGATTTAGTGTTGCTGGAAACAGGTATGAAGTCCTCTTGCACTTGCAACAATGTCCTTTTAAAAAATTCCCATGCCTCTTCAACCATTTTGCTATTTAACTTGTTTACAGTTTCTAATTTCAGTCTCATACCATTAAAGTTTGCCTTCCTCACAATATATTTTTTTCTTTTGGATTTTGCTCTTCCGACACGAAAATTAGCCTGAAATTTAACCATGTTATGCTCATTACTGTCCAGTGGTTCTAAAACCTCTAATTTTCCAATCCTAACCTGGTTATTAGAAGATCAAGAATGGCTTCTCCCCTGGTAGGGGTATTAAACTGAGTAAAAAAACAATCCTGTACCACTTCCACCATCTCGAGTTCATTTACAGAAGAGCCAGAGACTGTGTCCCACTGTATCCCTGGTAAATTAAAATCACCCATAACCACCACATCATTTTTATTACTCATAATCCTGATGTCGTCATATAACATTTTGCTTTCCTCTGCAGCTACATTAGGTGTCTATAACAAACACTGACAATTAAGCCATTTGAGTCTTTAGCATCTATTTTAGCATCTGTCATTTCCGTACTGGGCATCTTCCCAGTGGGCTGAGGGCTACGGGGACCTTCAGAATTCATTATGCCCCCCCCGCTCCCCATTATGTACTGGGGATCCCAAAGTGGAGGGGTGGGTTTGAGTCCCATCTAGGATGACTCCTTCTCTTTATCATATTGATTGTTGCGATGAACCAAGGCAGTAGAAAGTGTAACAGGAAGCTTCATCACCATACCAGGTCTGAGGCTTAGAACGGCCATGTCCTCTGCTGGGTCTCACTTTGTCTATGGCCAACAGCTTTTACCTGCTTGTCATGCATACATTAGGCATCGCTTGAGGAAGGCTCATGCTGCACCTCACGGGGGCTTTATAACCTAGGGTCTCTGAAAAGAAGCACTAAGTACCATTATGTGTGTCCAGAGCCCCTTTGCTGTTTAAAGTTTGGCGCAGAGGAAGTGAGCTGGGCCCATAACCCAGAGGTCAATGGATTGAAACCATTCTCTGCTATGTTGTTTGTCTTTTCTTATGCCAAGTTTAACTAACTTGTTTAAGTGCTTCACACCAAATTGCTGATCTTTCCTTCATTAAGGCTCTTATCCCCTAGTGTTCAGAGGTTTTCAAAGGGGGGTGTTTTCCCCCCCTTTCCTCAGCTCTTCTTTGAAACTCTGCTTCTAAGGTCAGCATCCCAGACACCTTTTCACTGATGTTGATGACACTGATAGAGATGGTGAAACATGGCACCAAGATAGAAGAATGAGTGAAGTACCAAGTACTCTAAAGTGTGTTATGATACCCTTTGCTATTTAAAGTAGAAACACTGAGGAAAGACTCAGCTGGTCATTGTTCTACTACCTGCAAGCCGATCATTAGTGCATCTCCAGCCAACCACCTCTGCTGTTTTACAAAATTCACAGCTAATCAGTTCAAAAATTTGTCAGACTTTTTCATTTTCTGTTGGCATTTAAACCCCTGACCACTAGATGGCAGTGTTGTCTTCTATCTTCAGCCATCTGACTCATCCACTCCAACGTAAACAGAGTCAAAAACCAAAATGGCAGTGCATGCAGAAACAGCGGCCCGGAGCTTTTCAATGCTACGCTGTTGTTGTGTAATATCTAACAATGTGCTAGTGATGGGAATTCCGGCTCTTTTAAGAGATCCGGCTCTTCTTGCTAGGCTCACTTAAAAGAGTCGGCTCTTTCGACTCCCAAGTGGCTCTTCAGATTTTCTTTGGTGCTTAAATGAATTTATTACCAGAAATAATGTAAGATTATTAGTGAAATGAATTACTATGGTTGGAAATCACACGCAATCATTTTAGACAATTCCTCATCAATTGTGTTCTGTTTGCAGAAACTGTCTCATAGAGCTCTAGGTTGTAGGTCTAGGTGGTTGTGGTGCTGTACTGGATGACGGTGTAGACATTGACAAACTGCAGTAGACAAACTGTCACTTTCCTTAGTAGCAGGTTCACTTGCTTGTCTTTTTTCTTCCCACTGCACTGATGGATGTACAGTTCTCATGTGCCAATGCAGGTTATTTGTAGAACCTGTTCGATATGAGATTTTAACCTTGCAAGCTCTACACTCTGCCTTTGTATTATCAATGCAATTGAAATGTATCCAAATTTTACTTTCCGTTTCCTACAGTCACTCATTTTGCACATCTCCTTCCTTCCTGTTTCTCTCTCAGTGCGTGTGATTGCTGTATTTGTCTATGGGTGCGTTCGACTTCTCACAGCCATTTGCAGTGCTTGCTTAAAGCAGTGCATTGTGGTCCCAACGCAATGCATCATGGTTAGATTTTTTTGTCCGACTTCAGCCGGCGCTGCAAAATGTTACCATCCGTGACCATGTCACATGGTACAAAAACCTCACGAGAGCAAGACGACTTAATTCTTAAATCCCAAGTCGAACGCACCCTGTAGCACCGCCCCTCCCCCTCCTGTTCAGTGCAGACACACATCGTGTAGTTGACCAATCCGTGCGGGTGGAAAAAATAGAGAAAGAAAAAAAGCGGCTCTGACTCCGGCTCACAGGCAGGAGCCGGCTCCGATCGTTCACTTCGAAGAACCAGCTCCGAGAGCCGTTTTGTTCGCAACCGACTCATCACTACAATGTGCTACTGGTTTCTTTGCTTCCAGCACCAGAATTTTTTCTTTATTTTTATTCTTTTTTATTTTTGGTGTATGTATCTTTAAGCCTTTAAATGTATTTTTTCTGTATTTATGCTCTATAAGTGTTAGTCTATAGTTTTATGCTTACTATGGCATCTACAGGCTTGCTCCAAATGACATCTCATTGTATTTTCAGTGACAATAAAAGCATCTCACTTTATCCAAGGTTGGAGGTAGGGTAAGGGCGCACCGCTAAAGTTTAGCTTTAGCAAACCTAGCAAAGAGTGCTTCGTTACAGGATGCAAGACGGCCAGGCCCACGGGCAGCCTGGCCCACTCATTTCTGATTGGTCAGAAATTACACTGTCTCTCAGATCTGATTCGTTGACTATTTGCTCTATGTATTTCTCCATGAAAATTAGCAACACTTGAGTCGCTCGGGCTGGCCGTGGCAGGGACCATGACCTGGCCGTATTGCAATCTGCAATGAGGCATCGTTGAACTCTGACGCATCTGGCGCGAGACTCAGGCTGTCAGATAATATGCAGGGGACACATAACTGGTATGAGAAATGTCTTGTAGCAGCGCAAATGCGTATTTATGTTATGTGCATTCGCGCTGTTATGACAAAGAATCACTGTGCATTCTAGCCTTCATGTCCAGAACGAAGTACAAATTAGCCACATAAATGTTAACATGCACGGTAATTTTTTTGTCGTTACGTGAATGCACATAAAACAAATACGCATTTGCGCTGCTAACAAGGAATTGCCGCGCGTGTACGGGGAATGCGTCATGCGCCCCTGACCGTATGTATAGTAGGCCTATATTGTACAATGAATTATATATTTAAGTCGGGCAATACAGGTAGCGACTCCAATGACAGGACTGGGGAAACATACTTTGATGTGGAGTTAAATACATAGGACTAATGAAAACAAGTGGAAACTGCTAATAACATCGGGATTTCACACGAGGTTAACGAGGGAGCGTGGCACACCGGAGGAGCGGACAAGCGGGGCATGATAATTGTAAGATAGTCCAACAATTCAAGGTGGTCTGTCACTCAGTACCGGAAGGCGGAACACAGTTCTGCATGCAAAGGTCGGCTTCAGTGGACCTGCAGCAGCATACCTGTAAGTTTACATAACTGCAAGCTGCCTGTAAACCCTGCTGACTTGTTTGTACAAGAGTCTATGACAGGTTACTGGTGATTTAATATGACATTACTAGGAATACAATGCATTGTATATGAAATAAAGTTACGTCAAAAAAGCAGACATACTGGAGCAAAACTAAATATACTAAAAATGTTTGTTTATGAAGGGTGTTTGAAAAATGTCATTTGATATTATTCACCAAATTTGATGTCGTTAGTGTAATTTATGTTGAACTTTAATTGTAAATTGTGACAAAACCAGACATGTGGTGGCAAATTGGAAGCCATATTCTGAAACTACAGAAAAAACTGTAGAACATGCACTTGTTTTTTGTTAAATCACCTAACAAAACATTTTAAAATGTCGCCCAGTGTATTATATCCATCCATCCATTTTCCAAACCGCTCATCCTATTGGGTCGCGGGGGGTCCGGAGCCTATCCCGGAATCAATGGGCACTAGGCAGGGAACAACCCAGGATGGGGGGCCAGCCCATCGCAGGGCACACTCACACACCATTCACTCACACATGCAGACCTATGGGCAATTCAGCAACTCCAATTAGCCTCAGCATGTTTTTGGACCGTGGGGGGAAACCGGAGTACCCGGAGGAAACCCCACGACGACACGGGGAGAACATGCAAACTCCGCACACATGTGACCCAGGCGGAGACTCGAACCCGGGTCCCAGAGGTGTGAGGCGACAGCGCTAACCACCGCACCACCATGCCGCCCCCCAGTGTATTATATGTCTATGTTATATCTTTATTTAGGCCATATGTGCTCTTGATGTGTTATTTCTCAGTGAGCTGGAGGGATTTGACAAATACATCCTTTTAGAAATGTGTGAGGAAGTAAGTTCTTTTCTTTTTGAAAAGTAGTGTATCTGTAAGGTTTGTGGCACAACAGAGAAATTAAATATTTTATTTGACTCCTTAAGGTCAAGACTCTGGTCTCCAGCTCACAGCTCTCTGTTACATTTCCATGGCCATTTTGTCCGATAGTATTATTGGATTTTTCTGTGCTATATTTGTATGTGTAGTTATTGTCTGCTGTATAAATCATTATAAATAAGTTTCTTTTCCTTGTGATGTCTCTGCTTAATAGTATTAAATAGGAGTAAAAGAAACCGCAGTTTCCTCAGTAATGTATTTCATGATATTTTCCCAACAAAACCCATGTTTGCATTCAAGTTTCTGTCACAGTTTGTACATAATATTTGCAACAACCATTATAAAAATTTTGCAGAATTTGTACTACAAGCCTCTCCAGTCCCAAATCCAAATTCATACATGATATCTTTGTATATGTGTGTATCAACATTCCTACAAAACCATGAGTTACATAATATATCCAAATGTAGGGAATTTCAGTGTGAGTCCTGACGTCCTATGCGTACTGCTGTACTTGCCCTACACAAGGTGAGTTTATATTAGTCACAGAAACATCTTAGCCAGTCATTACTGTGTAGTCGTCACATGTTGAACCCCTTGTTTTTGGTCTGTGAGGGTATAAAATGTCTCTCCTTTGTTACCTACAGTGAGGCTGACATTTTGTTAACTGAAATATACATTAATATAAATTTAAAAGGAAGACATTTTTATCCAAATCCACATTAATATGATGGGGGGAAAAATGTTCTGGTCATATAGGTGTAATGAACTTGTAATGAATGTTGCAAGGCTGTACTTCAGCTTCCCACATACAAGTGCGTAACTGATTATACATTATAAGAGGTATGAATAAAAAGACGTACATGAAGACTGTAATCTCAAGTGATCAACAGTAAACCTTCCTTAATGATATAACGGCATTTAACACAGGGAGATATCAGGGAGAGTTTCAACTCCTACCTCCAGCAGAACTTCTCCCATATCCCGGGGGAGGCGGGGGACATTGAGTCCGAATGGGCCATGTTCCGTGCCTCCATTGTGGAGGCGGCTGACCGGAGCTGCGGCCGCAAGGTGGTCGGTGCCTGTCGCGGCGGTAATCCCCGAACCCGCTGGTGGACACCGGTGGTAAGGGATGCCGTCAAGCTGAAGAAGGAGTCTTATCGGGCTTTTCTGGCCTGTGGGACTCCAGACGCAGCTGACGGCTACCGGCAGGCCAAGCGGAATGCGGCTTTGGCGGTCGCTGAGGCAAAAACTCGGGTGTGGGAGGAGTTTGGTGAGGCCATGGAGAACGACTTCCGGACGGCTTCGAGGAGATTCTGGTCCACCATCCGGCGGCTCCGGGCGGGAAAGCGGTGCAGCATCAACACTATTTATGGTGGGGATGGTGCACTGCTGACCTCAGCTCGGGACGTTTTGGGTCGGTGGAGGGAGTACTTCGAAGACCTCCTCAATCCCACCGACACGCCTTCCAATATGGAAGCAGAGTGTGGGGACTTGGGGGTGGACTCGCCTATCTCGGGGGTGGAGGTCGCTGAGGTGGTCAAAAAGCTCCTCGGTGGCCGGGCCCCGGGGGTGGACGAGATTCGCCCAGAGTTCCTCAAGGCTCTGGATGCTGCGGGGCTGTCCTGGTTGACACGCATCTGCAGCATCGCGTGGACATCGGGGGCAGTGCCTCTGGACTGGCAGACCGGGGTGGTGGTCCCCCTCTTTAAGAAGGGGGACCGGAGGGTGTGCTCCAACTACAGGGGGATCACACTCCTCAGCCTCCCTGGTAAGGTCTATTCGGGGGTCCTGGAAAGGAGGGTCCGCCGGATTGTCGAACCTCGGATTCAGGAGGAGCAGTGTGGTTTTCGCCCTGGCCGTGGAACAGTGGACCAGCTCTATACTCTCAGCAGGGTTCTGGAGGGTTCATGGGAGTTTGCCCGACCAGTCTACATGTGTTTTGTGGACTTGGAAAAGGCATTTGACCGTGTCCCTCGTGGGGTCCTGTGGGGAGTGCTCCGGGAGTATGGGGTACCGGGCTCCCTTTTAAGGGCGGTTCGGTCCCTGTATGACCGGTGCCAGAGTTTGGTCCGCATGGGCGGCAATAAGTCGGACTCGTTTCCGGTGAGGGTTGGACTCCGTCAGGGCTGCCCTTTGTCACCGATTCTGTTCATAGTTTTTATGGACAGAATTTCTAGGCGCAGCCAGGGCGTTGAGGGCGTCCGGTTCGGTGACCTCAGGATTAGGTCTCTGCTTTTTGCGGATGATGTGGTTCTGTTGGCCTCATCGAGCCGTGACCTTCAGCTCTCACTGGAGCAGTTCGCAGCCGAGTGCGAGGCGGCTGCGATGAGAATCAGCACCTCCAAATCCGAGACCATGGTTCTCAGCCGGAAAAGGGTAGAGTGCTCTCTCCGGGTTGGGGATGGGGTCCTCCCCCAAGTGGAGGAGTTTAAGTATCTCGGGATCTTGTTCACGAGTGGGGGAACGATGGAGCGGGAGATCGACAGGCGGATCGGTGCGGCGTCGGCAGTCATGCGGGCGCTGCATCGGTCTGTCATGGTGAAGAGAGAGCTGAGCCAAAAGGCGAAGCTCTCGATTTACCAGTCGATCTACGTTCCTACCCTCACCTATGGTCATGAGCTTTGGGTAGTGACCGAAAGAACGAGATCGCGGGTACAAGCGGCCGAAATGAGTTTCCTCCGCAGGGTGGCTGGGCTCTCCCTTAGAGATAGGGTGAGGAGCTCAGTCATTCGGGAGGGACTCAGAGTAGAGCCGCTGCTCCTCCGCATCGAGAGGAGCCAGATGAGGTGGCTCGGGCATCTGATCAGGATGCCTCCGGGACGCCTCCCTGGGGAGGTATTCCGGGCATGTCCCACTGGGAGGAGGCCCCGGGGAAGACCCAGGACACGCTGGAGAGACTATGTCTCTCGGCTGGCCTGGGAACGCCTCGGGGTCCCCCCAGAGGAGCTAGACGAAGTGGCCGGGGAGAGGGAAGTCTGGGTCTCCCTGCTGAGGCTGCTGCCCCCGCGACCCGACCCCGGATTAAGCGGGAGATGATGGATGGATGGATGGATGGCATTTAACACCTCTGTAAGATAAAGACAAAGTTTCAGACAAGGCTGGAGAAAGTCAGGCAAAATCTTTCACTTTTACCTTTTTATTTAGATCATTCATCCTAAAGCTCTTGACTTGATAGGTTATTCAGATTATTTTCTACAGATTAGTATGAAGTCTCTCCTGTATTTAATTTGGTACATCAGAGTGAAGAAGGATAAACCCTTGTGTTTAATGTATAGAAGTGGCGATGGTTTGTTAGATTGCATATGTGATGTATGTGTAACTGAAGGCAAGCAGAAGTGCAGCTTTCTGATTGGTGCATGCATGTATATCTCTGATTGGTGGATTACACTTCTAATCAAATATAAGTCTTAAAAAGCTTCATTGACACAGCTGTGTAATTGATAAGGTAGGGTTACTGGGTTACTGACACAGGGGCAGTTTCTGCCGAGTGTGTGTTAGGCTTTGCTAAATCTAACATGACAAGCGGAACATTCTGTCCTTCTCTTTTTCACTGTTTTCACTCTTCCAATTAACACTCTTTCCCTCTCTCACTCTGTCGCAGTGACTGCTGGGGGTGGATGGGGCGTGTGAGAGTGTGCGGTAGCCACTTGTGGCTAGTGCGAAAGCTCTGTGTGAACTTCACAGCAAATTTGCCAGTGTTAAATTAACACTGCATACTGTTTTTATAATTCTCACCTAATCAGCGTTACATTTAACACTTTGTAGAGTGCAATGCGTGTTGTTGTATAGTGTTAAATTTTATTAGCTCTTATAGTGTTCATTTGACACTATAGAGTGTTAGATCACTGAAACTCCACCTCTTCCCAGAATCCAAGCCCATATAAGTGACACACAGGTGCATAATGGGTGGCTTATGTCTGGGGCAGCTAAGTACTGTGTTTGATTAACCCACCGTCATGAAAAAGAGCAAAAAAGCAATAAGGTCTCTTGGTATGTAAACTTTAAATAATGTTAACTTAGATTTTTCTGAAGATCAGCACACTGTGTTTTGGTAAGCTGAATACATGCTTCTTCTTGATTCTTGCCTTACATGTGCTATGAAGTTGGGATTGGGTTAGAGAATGAATGTTTTAAAAATGTAATTATTAATTTCCTTTTTAAGCATGTATTAAACAATTTCCTTGCATTGGTATAAGAGTAAACTAATTAAGCTTTCTTGCAATCATCTGCAGTATGCAAGTGAATAAAATGTATGGTACCGTTCTTGGGGAAAACCAGGGAGAATCCACTGTGAAACAGCACTCTGCAAATTCTCTAAATGTGTTCCTAATGATAAGGCCAAGACTGGTAATCAAATTAGTCTCTCAGCAGGAGTGTTAGTGTAAAAGTAATGCTTATTAACACAGATTATAAAGCTTGTTAGAATGCATGACATAATTATTAGCAGGGCTCAGAGAAGGTGAGGGCTCCCCTAGTGGCTACAGGAGTGCATTTTCCCTAAAGCAGATATAATGGGTGGTGGCCTTGTTGCTTTTAGACCACAACTTTGGATAGAAGAACAAATCTAATTATTTTGCTCATTTAATATTCAGATTGTTTATTGGGCTTAAATTTTAGAACACACCATGTTTTAGGATGGTATGTCATGGATATTAGTCTCTACCACATTTTAATGTTACAAATCTAGACCTTTTCCTATGCTTGAATTGATGTGTGCCAGGTGGTCTGAATAGTATAGTACTTATGATACTATAGGTGTGTGATCCCAGAGGAATTTATGTGGATTCTGTTCAATGTGGCAAGTACATACAATACTGACATTTTTCCTGGGAGATGGTTTTACTCAGATTTATCATCCATTAGTATTTGCCTTATCATGGCATTTCTATCTAGCTCAAGAAAACTTCTTCAGAGAGCATCAATCGCTCACTAACCAACTTACCAAAGCAGACCCCAGGAAAAATAATTCTAATAACTGCCCTACAAGCTTTACTAATATTTCTTATACTTGCTTTATTGAACACCATCATGGTGGATAAAAAAAAAATACAAATCTGTTGAAGGGCTGTACCATACCATGGTATGCAAATAAACATCCAGCATCATTACAGGGAAGTGGGTGGTACCAGGAGCTGCATAGCAAAGGTGTCGCAACTCTTGTAACATGTTTCCACATATAAAGCCCGTCAACCAAGGTCAGAATGGGTGACCAAAATCGGCTTAGATCAACAAATACACCACACCTACAATTGAAAGATACAAGTACAAACTTTTTTCTGACAAAAGACTAACGTAAAAACCATACGCAATAAAAAGCAAGGTGCCGCTTAACTAATGGGTCTTTGGTTTTCAAAAACAATGCATATAACAATGCATATGTATAGCACTGAGCTATAAAGACTTTGATGCACAATAAGAAAAGGCTGAGGGGGCCTTTTTGGTCAGAGTCTTTCTCATGATGGTTGGTAAATAAGGACAGTTCTTATGATCCTCATATGAGTTCTTGTGTGCACATTAAAATGGGGCAGATAGGGGCCACCTATTATGCACCTGTGTGCCACCTATATGGGCTTAGAATCTGGGAAGAGGTGGAGTTGCAGTGATCTAACAGTCTATGGTGTCAACTGAACACTATAACAGCTAATACAATTTAACAATATACAACAACACTGGTTTGGTGAGAATTATATAAACACCATGCAGTGTTAATTTAACACTGGCAAATTTGCTGTATATGTGTGTATTGTCACGATCTAAGCCGGAGGGAACGGCGATCGTGCGGGCAGGCAAACAAGAAACAGGCTGGAAGCCGCAAATCAGGGCAAACGAGGGATTTAATGGAACCGAAGGCACGGACATTCACTAACATCAGGTAACATAGGACGCTAACTTACATCAATGACGGACAAGGGGAACAGGTCAGACCAGGACTTAAAACACACAGAGACTAATCAAAGTAACAGACAAAGCTGGAGACGATCAGGGAAGCACACGTGGGTAATCAGGGGGCGTGGCACACATGAGGAGCGGACGGGCCGGGCATGACATGTATGATCAGCAGGGTTTAAATATGAGTACAGTCGAATCTATTTCAATACATCTATATTGTACAGCACAATACGTTATACAGCACTATACACTATATACAATATCTATATAGTATCTAAGTAGTATTGCATTTGTAAAATCCAACTAGAAAACCCCTTGTCTCATGCTGTCTTGCCATGCTTCCCTGAAGATAATACTTGTCAAATTGGAACGAGTGTCTTCTAATTAATTTAGCTGTATATAGCTTGATGAAAAATGGCAGGACCACAATTCCTGTCAATTAGCATAGCACCGCGCTAACAGACCGTCGCTGCTCTGGGTAAAATTGTTCTGAAACGTGTAGGAATTATTAGCTCAGGTAAATTTTAATATCTCCACCAATATGTTTTGAAATTAATTAACTTTAATTATTATTGAATGCTGATTATTAACCCATTGTTATGCTGAATGGTCGGCTCCTCCACACTCAATTTGCGAATCCCCGTGAGTCTGTTAGTGTGCCACTTAAATGGGATTTACTAATTACCAGTGTCGCTTAGTAACCTGGGTTAGAAGGCTTGTCCAGAGAGCTGCATCACCAGGCAATGTAAACATTGCGAAGCTCCCCTGATGGTCGTAGAGAGAGAGTCTCGCGATATTTCAGGCGAATTTGAGGTTTCAGAGCTTAGTAGCCAGATCGCACACAGGCAGGGACTATTGTGAGCATTCAATGAACGGAGGCAGAAGTTGTGTAAAAGACATGCATTTATTCCTAGCTAACACTACAACTAACATAAGACAGACATTACACTTAACACAAACAACAAACACGAAATAACGGAATAGAAACAAACAGTGTAATTATGGAAATGCAATGACCGGATTTAAATGAGTAACCTTAAAAGGGAAATACTGTTCTGCAAAGCAAGCACAGTTTGTGTGAACACGACCCTAACGTCATATAGCAGGTTAAAAATAGCTTAGGTTGTTAGAATAAAAGGAAGTTGGTTTACTTGTTTGCAGAGTGGGGGGGGGGGGTCTTGGCAGTTGGTTGCGGAGGCTGATGAGCTGAGGGGTGATGGCACTCAGGGAGCCGCGGCGTTTGCAGCAGTTGTTGGAGTGGAGCCCCTTTGATCTCTGCAGATTTGCATTATTGTTTGATACATTCAATTAATGACAAGTAAATTACATTGTTTCAACCACTATGTGTAAATCAACAACACAATTATAAACTTAATTGTTAATTACTGATTAGGTAATGCATTTTGCATAACATCTATATTTCATTATAGACAGATAGGTTAACAGATCGCCATCTACAGTTTCTAAGTTCACCCGTCCCCCTGGATACGGGACTGGCATTGGTCGTCCTGTCAATATTTCATGTGGTGCCAATCCTGTCTGCTGGTGTGGGCGGCCTCTCATTGCCCCCAACACAATCGGCAGGGCTGTCACCCAATCTAGTCCCGTGTCACTACACAGTTTTGTCAATTTTAATTTCAGAGTCTGGTTTGCTCTTTCAACAATCCCTCCACTCTGCGGGTGATAAGCGCAGTAGTGTCGAAGGTCGGTTTGGAACCACTCAGAGAGCTTGTGGACCACCTGATTAGAGAAATGTGTACCATTGTCAGTGGTAATACGGGCTGGAACACCCCATCGTGGGGTTATCTCTTTTAACAGATTTTTCGCAACTATCTGGGCCGTTGCTTGCTTGGCCGGGAAGGCTTCCGCCCATCTGGAAAAGAGATCAACAACCACCAGACAATAACGATAACCTCTACAGGGTGTTAGTTCTATGAAATCCATCTGCAAATGTTGGAAAGGACCCTCAGCTGGAGGAGTTGTGGCAGTTGGTGGCTTCAATGCACGACCCATGTTGTGAGTCATACATGTGGAACACCTGGAAACGAAAGTTTGAGCATAAGCCGTGAATGAAGGGGCGGCCCAGTGTCTCTGGACCAACTGAACCATTGCATCGCGTGAGGCATGGTCCAATCCATGGGCCACCTTTGCCAGTCCTGGAAAGGCAGACTTTGGGAGGAAAGGAAGGTTAGTTGTTTGTTCCCTCCAGTCCCCATCACTCCCCAACACTCCAGCTTTCCCTTTCCAGTGTCCTTTTTCCTCCGGCGTTGCCCCTGTCTGCAGGAGAGAAAGGTCAGCAGGATTAGTAGTAATGCACATCATCAACTTCAGTTCATATGCTAACTTTTTCTATTCCATCCTATCTTACCCATTCTAATCCTACCACATCCTATTCTATCTTACAATTGGCATTTCTATCCTACCTTATCCTATTCTATTATATCTTAGCCGTTCCTATCCTATCTTATCCTATCCTACACATTCTTATCCTACCACATCCTATCCTATCTTACCTTAATCATTCCTATCCTACATTATCCTATTCTATCTTACCTTAGCCATTCCTATCCTATCTTGGACTATTCTATCATACCTTAGCCATTTTTATCCTACCTTATCTTATTCTATCTTATATTAGCCGTTCCTATACTACCTTATCCTATCATATCTTTGCCATTTTCATCCTACCACATCCTATTTTATCTTAGCATACCCGTTGCTATCCTACCAAATGCTATCTTAGCCGTTCCTATCTTATACGATTCTATCATACCTCAGCTGTTCCTATCGTACCTTATCCTATTCTATCTTATATTACTCTTTCCTAACCAGCTTATTCTATCATATCTTAGCCGTTCCTATGCTACCTTATCCTATTCTATCTTACCTTAGCCATTCCTATGCTACCTTCTCCTATTCTATCTTACCTTTATCCATTCCTATCCTACCTTATCCTATCCTATAATATCTTAGCCGTTCATATGCTACCACATCCTATTCTATCACACCTTAGCCATTCCTATCCTACCTTATCATATTCTGTCTTATATTAGCCATTCCAAACCAGCTTATTCCCTCATATCTTAACCATTCCTATACTACCTTATCCTATTTTATCAAATCTTAGCCATTCTTATCCTACCACATCCTACTCTATCTTTCCTTACCCGTTACTATCCTACCTAATGCTATCTTAGCCGTTCCTATCTTATCCGATTATATCATACCTTAGCCGTTCCTAACCTACCTTATCCTATCTTACACATTCTTATCCTACCACATCCTATTCTATCTTGCCCTAGTCATTCCAATCCTACCTTATACTATTCAATCTCATATTACTCATTCCTAACCGGCTTATTCTATCATATCTTAGCCGTTCCTATGCTACCATATCCTATTCTATCTTACCTTTAGCCATTGCTATCCTACGTTATTCTATTCTATCATAACTTAGCCGTTCATATGCTAACTTTTTCTATTCCATCCTATCTTACCCATTCTAATCGTACCACATCCTATTCTATCTCACAATTGGCATTCCTATCCTACCTTATCCTATTCTATCATATCTTAGCCGTTCCTATCCTACCTTATCCTATCTTAACCATTCTAATCCTACCACATCCTATTCTATCTTACAATTGGCATTTCTATCCTACCTTATCCTATTCTATTATATCTTAGCCGTTCCTATCCTATCTTATCCTATCCTACACATTCTTATCCTACAACATCCTATCCTATCTTACCTTAACCATTCCTATCCTACCTTATCCTATTCTATCTTACCTTAGCCATTCCTATGCTACCTTCTCCTATTCTATCTTACCTTTATCCATTCCTATCCTACCTTGTCTTATTCTGTCTCATATTAGCCGTTCCAAACCAGCTTATTCCCTCATATCTTAGCCGTTCCTATACTACCTTATCCTATTTTATCATATCTTAGCCATTCTTATCCTACCACATCCTACTCTATCTTACCTTACCCGTTGCTATCCTACCAAATGCTATCTTAGCCGTTCCTATCTTATCCGATTATATCATAACTTAGCCGTTCCTAACCTACCTTATCCTATCTTACACATTCTTATCCTACCACATCCTATTCTATCTTGCCCTAGTCATTTCAATCCTACCTTATACTATTCTATCTTAAATTACTCTTTCCTAACCAGCTTATTCTATCATATCTTAGCCGTTCCTATGCTACCTTATTCTATTCCATCCTATCTTACCCATTCTAATCCTACCACATGCTATTCTATCTTACAATTGGCATTCCTATCCTACCTTATCCTATTCTTTTATATCTTAGCCGTTCCTATCCTATCTTATCCTATCCTACACATTCTTATCCTACCACATCCTATCCTATCTTAACCATTCCTATCCTACCTTAGCCTATACTATCATATCTTACCCGTTCCTTTCCTACCTCATCCTATTCCATCCTATCTTACCCATTCTAATCCTACCACATCCTATTCTAACTTACAATTGGCATTCCTATCGTACCTTATCCTATTCTATTATATCTTAGCTGTTCCTATCCTATCTTATCCTATACTACACATTCTTATCCTACAACATCCTATCCTATCTTACCTTAACCATTCCTATCCTACCTTATCCTATTCTACCTTACCTTAGCCATTCCTATCCTATCTTGGCCTATTCTATTATACCTTAACCATTTTTATCCTATCTTATCTTATTCTATCTTATGTTAGCCATTCCTGTACTACCTTATCCTATCATATCTTTGCCATTTTCATCCTACCATATCCTATTCTTGAAATAGTTGGAAACGCCTCTTTTATGACGTTAATGTCTGACAGAATCTTCTTGTCCGAGTTGCCCCTGTGACGTAATTTCAACATGGCGGCTTACACACTCAACATTAATTTTATTTTACAAATCTTTAAACATTTTTATTTTGTTAAATTAATTATTATTATTATTTATAATTATTAGTAATTATTAATGTAATTGCATGTGTTCGATTTAA